>NC_042616.1:26263297-26488012 GCF_901001135.1 Rhinatrema bivittatum
AGGTGGTCGTACCCTGTGATGGACTGCAACAGTATATCCTTGGCAGTATGGACTGGAATGACAGGGCAGAATGAATGCAAAAGTTGGTCATTTCCCTGCAGTTACTCTCTGAGAGAAAATTAGCATTTGTAGAAAGACCTCAGGTGCTAGTGGAGGATCCTCAAAACATCTTGCTTCACTTTTATCCTTGTAGTTCTATTTTCAAGCCCTCATTCTCTACTAGCTGCAGGGGCTGGCTATCAAGGGCATTTATTTCAGAACTGCCCCTTTTTCTAACTTTAACTGCTGCTTCTCTCCTGTCCTGGGGCATTGCTATTGAAACCTGTTCCATTTCTCTGTCACAGACAGGCTTCACAATACAGGCTGTTATGCTGCACTTTCTGGCCTGCCTTCACTGCTCGCTTATGCCCAGTACTACCTAGCTCCCACTGCCCACAATGTGCCCACTGGCAGTCATACAGAGAATAAATAACTAATCTGAAGTGTAGCTAAGGCTTCAATCACGAAAAAGGAAAAACAGAACAGCAAGCAAAGCAACACAAATCTACAATGATGCAGAGATATTGTGATGCCATGCTGCCTCCATGGTTTGTTTTCCTGTCTTTATTTATTTATTTATTTTATTTAAGTTTTTTATATACCAACATTCAAGACAGTAGTCCCATCATGCTGGTTCACATGAAACAGGAGTGCAAAATAAGCTTAAACTTGAACAATAGTGCAGGAAAAAGCAGTTACATGTAACAGGGGAAAAAAACTTGGAGTAAGAAGGAAAAAAGGAAAAGGAGAACCAGATAATTACATATAATTACATTGTAAGAGGTAGCTAATAGTGATATTGGTGGTGATGTGTGTTGATTGTTATGAGTTAAATAATATTGGAGTTAGGAAAAGCCTGCATGAACAGCCAGGTCTTGAGTCTTTTCTTGAAAGTTGAGAGGCTGGGTTCCGTTCTATGATCTGGGGGGATGGAGTTCCATAAGGTAGGGCCGGCTGTAGAGAAGGCCCGATCTCTTAGCGTAATGTGTCTGGTAGTTTTGGCTGGGGGTACTTGAAGTGATCCTTTGTAAGCATCTCTTGTCGGTCTTGTTGAGGTGTGCAATCGGAGGGGGAAATGAAGGTCAATTGGGGCTAGTTGATGGATGTTTTTGTATATGGTGAGAATGGCCTTGTAGATTATTGTGAAGTGGATGGGTAGCCAGTGGAGGCCCATTAGGATAGGGGTTATGTGGTCTCTTCTCCTGGTGTTAGTGAGTATACGGGCAGAGGCATTTTGAACCATTTGCAGTGGTTTGGTGTGTGATGAGGGGAGACCAAGCAAGATGGTGTTACAATAGTCCAGCTTTGCGAAGATGATTGATTGTAGAATCGTTCTAAAGTCATGAGTGTGGAACAGAGGTCTTATTCTTTTCAGCACTTGGAGTTTATAAAAGCAGTCTTTGGTGGTTTTGTTGATGGTAGCTTTCAGGTTCAGTCGATTGTCAATTAGAACTCCTAGGTCTCTCACTTGTGTAGTTTTTAGTAAGGCTGGATGAGTGGGGGTGGAGAAGCTGTTCTCTGTTGTGATGAGTAATAGTTCCGTTTTGGATGAGTTTAGTACCAGGTTGAGGCTTGTGAGAAGCTGTTTGATATTTTGGAGGCATGTTTCCCAATGAGACAGTGTTTTCGCGAGGGACTCCTTGATGGGGATCAGGACCTGGATATCATCTTGTGTTAATGGGCTGCCACAGCAAAAATCCTTACCAACAATTCAGAGAGACCTCAGAGCTATGCTTTCACACAGACAATGTCTAGAGAAACAATGCAGAGCAAGGCTGTGACATGCTCATTCTTCAAACTCAGCATCACTGTAACCCGCTCTGCGGCATTATAGGAGACTAGGAAAATGCTCCGCTGCGATACATCATAACTCTCATTGCTTGACGGAATGCCAATCCGTCCCTTCTCTGCAACCTGCCCGCTCCACAGTGTATGAACCTTTCTCCATACATTTGCAACTGTTGCTATGCCTATGATTTCCATGGGTCTTTTGACTATAATTGCTTATAGAAATCATTCTGTTTGACAGAAATGAAACAAATAGGATTCCTTTAGTTCACGGGTCCCCTTCAGCTCATTTTGGACCCTAAGAGTTTAGAGTCAGAGTTTAAAGCTTTTAAAAAAGCTCTAAAAGCATGGCTTTTCAAACAGGCTTATATTGACTATCTTGAAAAAAAGGACTAATTGGTTTAAAGAAACATTATTTTTATCTTTGTTTTATGTTCATTTATTAATAATTGATTAACAATTTTATTTTTTATCATATTTTACTGTACCTTTTAGATATTTCAGTTTGATTTTATGATTTTGTAACATGTAAACCATTGTGATGTATATTATGAACGATGGTATACAAGAATTTTTAATAAATAAAATAAATAAATAAAAAAGAAACAAGTTGGCCCCACTGATTTCATTTTTATATTTTGTTTTCAATGAATGCACTTCTCTAGCTGAGATGCTTGTTCAATTAGTCCTCCTTTAGTCGTGCATCAAGGGTTCGACAGTTGCTCACAGATTAAAAGAAGTGGTCAGTTGGTTCCATAGTGTAGTGGGTATCACATCTGCTTTACACGCAGAAGGGCCTGGGTTCAATCCCCAGTGGAGCCATTTTTAACTTGCTGCAGAAACAGGCATGAGTCTGAGTGCAAGGATTACTTAGATACCGAAAAAGCAAGTTGAAGACCAATGTGCAGTGGAAACCCCACCTGTCAGGTTTTCAGGATACCCATGATCTATATGCAGATGCACGATCTATATGCAGATTTACAGGCCCTTCGTTCTATGCTTGCTACTTGATCTCATGCGAATTCATAGCAGATATCGTCTTCCCCAGAAGAAGTGTGGGAATGGTTACTGGAGACGAAATAAGGAAGCTTTAGGTAAACTCCTAAGCCAACACCTTGTGTGGTAAAAAGAATTCAGCAGTGACTCTAGTAAAACACATTTTTCATGGTAGATGGGATGGCTCTTGGAAGATCTATTTTTTGCCAAGAGTAAAAAATGTTAGAATGTGAATGGTGGCTGAGGCGATTATCCCATGAATTATTCAAACAGTATTCTAAAATAACTGGATAGGTGTTTGAAAGTGTAATAAAGAAGAGATCAGACAAGGAAATGGTTCCATGGTGTAGAGGTTATCACATCTGTTTCACACACAGAAGGTCTTGGGTTCAAGTCCCAATGGAGCCACTTTATGTTTCTAGCAATGGATGAGCATTTTATAGATGTTCAGCCATCAGCTGTATTGGTGTCAGTGAATGCTTGCATTGTTATGGGACCTTGTTAGGAACAGCTTGGGAGCAATCCTACAAAGATCTTGCAAGCACAGCTATCCAGGAGGGTTGAGTGCAATAGAAGACAGTGACGATAACTGTCTTGCACTAGTCCTGTTGTCCCTGAGGTGGTCGTACCCTGTGATGGACTGCAACAGTATATCCTTGGCAGTATGGACTGGAATGACAGGGCAGAATGAATGCAAAAGTTGGTCATTTCCCTGCAGTTACTCTCTGAGAGAAAATTAGCATTTGTAGAAAGACCTCAGGTGCTAGTGGAGGATCCTCAAAACATCTTGCTTCACTTTTATCCTTGTAGTTCTATTTTCAAGCCCTCATTCTCTACTAGCTGCAGGGGCTGGCTATCAAGGGCATTTATTTCAGAACTGCCCCTTTTTCTAACTTTAACTGCTGCTTCTCTCCTGTCCTGGGGCATTGCTATTGAAACCTGTTCCATTTCTCTGTCACAGACAGGCTTCACAATACAGGCTGTTATGCTGCACTTTCTGGCCTGCCTTCACTGCTCGCTTATGCCCAGTACTACCTAGCTCCCACTGCCCACAATGTGCCCACTGGCAGTCATACAGAGAATAAATAACTAATCTGAAGTGTAGCTAAGGCTTCAATCACGAAAAAGGAAAAACAGAACAGCAAGCAAAGCAACACAAATCTACAATGATGCAGAGATATTGTGATGCCATGCTGCCTCCATGGTTTGTTTTCCTGTCTTTATTTATTTATTTATTTTATTTAAGTTTTTTATATACCAACATTCAAGACAGTAGTCCCATCATGCTGGTTCACATGAAACAGGAGTGCAAAATAAGCTTAAACTTGAACAATAGTGCAGAAAAAGCAGTTACATGTAACAGGGGAAAAAAACTTGGAGTAAGAAGGAAAAAAGGAAAAGGAGAACCAGATAATTACATATAATTACATTGTAAGAGGTAGCTAATAGTGATATTGGTGGTGATGTGTGTTGATTGTTATGAGTTAAATAATATTGGAGTTAGGAAAAGCCTGCATGAACAGCCAGGTCTTGAGTCTTTTCTTGAAAGTTGAGAGGCTGGGTTCCGTTCTATGATCTGGGGGGATGGAGTTCCATAAGGTAGGGCCGGCTGTAGAGAAGGCCCGATCTCTTAGCGTAATGTGTCTGGTAGTTTTGGCTGGGGGTACTTGAAGTGATCCTTTGTAAGCATCTCTTGTCGGTCTTGTTGAGGTGTGCAATCGGAGGGGGAAATGAAGGTCAATTGGGGCTAGTTGATGGATGTTTTTGTATATGGTGAGAATGGCCTTGTAGATTATTGTGAAGTGGATGGGTAGCCAGTGGAGGCCCATTAGGATAGGGGTTATGTGGTCTCTTCTCCTGGTGTTAGTGAGTATACGGGCAGAGGCATTTTGAACCATTTGCAGTGGTTTGGTGTGTGATGAGGGGAGACCAAGCAAGATGGTGTTACAATAGTCCAGCTTTGCGAAGATGATTGATTGTAGAATCGTTCTAAAGTCATGAGTGTGGAACAGAGGTCTTATTCTTTCCAGCACTTGGAGTTTATAAAAGCAGTCTTTGGTGGTTTTGTTGATGGTAGCTTTCAGGTTCAGTCGATTGTCAATTAGAACTCCTAGGACTCTCACTTGTGTAGTTTTTAGTAAGGCTGGATGAGTGGGGGTGGAGAAGCTGTTCTCTGTTGTGATGAGTAATAGTTCCGTTTTGGATGAGTTTAGTACCAGGTTGAGGCTTGTGAGAAGCTGTTTGATATTTTGGAGGCATGTTTCCCAATGAGACAGTGTTTTCGCGAGGGACTCCTTGATGGGGATCAGGACCTGGATATCATCTTGTGTTAATGGGCTGCCACAGCAAAAATCCTTACCAACAATTCAGAGAGACCTCAGAGCTATGCTTTCACACAGACAATGTCTAGAGAAACAATGCAGAGCAAGGCTGTGACATGCTCATTCTTCAAACTCAGCATCACTGTAACCCGCTCTGCGGCATTATAGGAGACTAGGAAAATGCTCCGCTGCGATACATCATAACTCTCATTCCTTGACGGAATGCCAATCCGTCCCTTCTCTGCAACCTGCCCGCTCCACAGTGTATGATCCTTTCTCCATACATTTGCAACTGTTGCTATGCCTATGATTTCCATGGGTCTTTTGACTATAATTGCTTATAGAAATCATTCTGTTTGACAGAAATGAAACAAATAGGATTCCTTTAGTTCACGGGTCCCCTTCAGCTCATTTTGGACCCTAAGAGTTTAGAGTCAGAGTTTAAAGCTTTTAAAAAAGCTCTAAAAGCATGGCTTTTCAAACAGGCTTATATTGACTATCTTGAAAAAAAAGGACTAATTGGTTTAAAGAAACATTATTTTTATCTTTGTTTTATGTTCATTTATTAATAATTGATTAACAATTTTATTTTTTATCATATTTTACTGTACCTTTTAGATATTTCAGTTTGATTTTATGATTTTGTAACATGTAAACCGTTGTGATGTATATTATAAACGATGGTATACAAGAATTTTTAATAAATAAAATAAATAAATAAAAAAGAAACAAGTTGGCCCCACTGATTTCATTTTTATATTTTGTTTTCAATGAATGCACTTCTCTAGCTGAGAAGCTTGTTCAATTAGTCCTCCTTTAGTCGCGCATCAAGGGTTCGACAGTTGCTCACAGATTAAAAGAAGTGGTCAGTTGGTTCCATAGTGTAGTGGGTATCACATCTGCTTTACACGCAGAAGGGCCTGGGTTCAATCCCCAGTGGAGCCATTTTTAACTTGCTGCAGAAACAGGCATGAGTCTGAGTGCAAGGATTACTTAGATACCGAAAAAGCAAGTTGAAGACCAATGGGTTCCACATATGTGCAGTGGAAACCCCACCTGTCAGGTTTTCAGGATACCCATGATCTATATGCAGATGCACGATCTATATGCAGATTTACAGGCCCTTCCTTCTATGCTTGCTACTTGATCTCATGCGAATTCATAGCAGATATCGTCTTCCCCAGAAGAAGTGTGGGAATGGTTACTGGAGACGAAATAAAGAAGCTTTAGGTAAGCTCCTAAGCCAACATCTTGTGTGGTAAAAAGAATTCAGCAGTGACTCTAGTAAAACACATTTTTCATGGTAGATGGGATGGCTCTTGGAAGATCTATTTTTTGCCAAGAGTAAAAAATGTTAGAATGTGAATGGTGGCTCAGGCGATTATCCCATGAATTATTCAAACAGTATTCTAAAATAACTGGATAGGTGTTTGAAAGTGTAATAAAGAAGAGATCAGACAAGGAAATGGTTCCATGGTGTAGAGGTTATCACATCTGTTTCACACACAGAAGGTCCTGGGTTTAAGTCCCAGTGGAGCCAATTTATGTTTCTAGCAGTGGATGAGCATTTTATAGATGTTCAGCCATCAGCTGTATTGGTGTCAGTGAATGCTTGCATTGTTATGGGACCTTGTTAGGAACAGCTTGGGAGCAATCCTACAAAGATCTTGCAAGCACAGCTATCCAGGAGGGTTGAGTGCAATAGAAGACAGTGACCATAACTGTCTTGCACTAGTCCTGTTGTCCCTGAGGTGGTCATCCCCTGTCATGTACTGCAACAGTATATCCTTGGCAGTATGGACTGGAATGACAGGGCAGAATGAATGCAAAAGTTGGTCATTTCCCTGCAGTTACTCTCTGAGAGAAAATAAGCATTTGTAGAAAGACCTCAGGTGCTAGTGGAGGATCCTCAAAACATCTTGCTTCACTTTTATCCTTGTAGTTCTATTTTCAAGCCCTCATTCTCTACTAACTGCAGGGGTTGGCTATCAAGGGCAGTTATTGCAGAACTGCCCCTTTTTCTAACTTTGACTGCTGCTTCTCTCCTGTCCTGGGGCATTGCTATTGAAACCTGTTCCATTTCTTCCATCGTAGCTTTTCACTTCTCATGTTTGGCAGGGGTCTGCTTGCCTCTTACCTGAATGATGGAAAGGGTTGAGGGCATGGGATCAGATTGGGAAACACTTTTCCTCTTTTCTGCCACTTCCAAACTCCCCAGATGCTAGTCCTAAGGGCTGCTGCTTCTGTGGCTTATAAAGCATGCCAGTGTTAGTTAAATGCCCCGTTTGTTTGCCAGGACCTGTGTCTTTGCCATGTGCTTGCATTTTGCAAAGCGTGGGCCTTCCCTTATTTAGAAATGTCTCCAGATCTTCCAAGTCCACTCTGATCCCTTCTCTACATACTTAGCAGAGGATGCTGCCACTGGAGCTGATATAGTGGGTGGACTCTGAGGAACAATGCCAAGGGCATCAGATGTGCTCTCTAACTGTGCTGCCTGCTCTTCAGCCACATCCTAATTTTGTCCTGCCTCCCCCATCAAAGAACTGGATAAGGTGGCTAACACACTACTAAAAAGGCCTCCGAAATTTTCCCCTTCTGGTACACTATCAATAGCTTCTATTTCAGGGAAAACAAGTAATGACTCTTCATCTGAATAAAAAAGCACTAGGAGTCGAGTGGAATCATTTAGACTAACTGTTTTATTAAAGCATGAGCTTTCGAGGACACAGTCCACACCATCAGATGCATGAAATGATGTACAGTTGATGTGTACAATATATACAGAAGAGTGAGAAGACATGGGAAAAGGCAGGAAACGGTGTGGAGAGAGTGTGAATAGGATTGTAGTTTAGCCTACTGACAACTGAGGTAAGTGTGAATAGACAGAATGATCAGACAACAGTTCAGTTTATGCATATTTGTAGTGAGTCATGAATCCATTGCTTCTGTTCAGCCCTTGGGTGATGGTATTTAGATTTTTAATGAGTTCCAATTCAGCAGTTTCAGGCTGGAGTGCGCCTTTGAAGTTTTCATGTAGGAGTATGGCAACCTTAAGGTCAGATAGAGAATGTCAAGGAAGGTTGAATGTTGTCATTTCTAACCTCAGGTTTAAATCCCTTTACCTTGTCCTTATAGATTGCCCCGTTTGTCCTATGTAGACAGAAGTGGGACTTTGCTGGCAGGTGTTGGCATATATTAGATTGGAAGAAAAGCAGGAGAATGTGTCCCGCATGTTGCTGATGATGTTGTGTCCAGTGATGGCATTGTCTGGGATAATATGTGGAAAGTGTTGGCATCTCCTTTTCTGGCAAGGTCTGGGTCCTGGGTTGGTGTCCTTGTACTATTTGCAGCTGCTGATGAGTATCTTTTGAGGTTGAGGGGCTGCTACACCAGACTAGCACGGCTATCCCTCTGAAGATTTTTCATGTAAATCAGTGGAGGAAAATTTGGCTTTCACTACAACCTCTGCAGCAACATTTTCTCTCTCGCTGAACACAGAAGATTGGAGAGAAAAACACTCACTGTTATCTGCACTCTGCAGCAGTGATGTAATAGGCTACAAAGAGCAGGCCCAAACAGAAGACTCCAGGCACTTGGTCCAAGAAAGGAAAAGTTTCTATTCTTTTTCTTTTTGCCAGCAAAAATAGATGCAGCTGAAATGGTTTTCAGAAAAACTGCACCCCCCTCCCTAGCAGGGAGTAACTTTTTATACTTTCCACATTTCTTATCTTTCACACATGCGTTCTACACCCTGCTGAGCAAGCAAATCCCGGCTGAGGGGCTGCTGCCCCCCTCCTCCTCCTCAGTCTGGAACTTTTGTGAAGCTTCTCCCGTGTCCTGCAGGAGAGGCTGCCGGGACTTGCAGTTCTGGAAAGGAATTTGCGAGTTCAAAGCAACACTGTCCTGCTCATATATTACATTCATTGTTCTAATCTAGGTTATAGACTTGGCAGGCAAACTGTGCAGTCTTATCAGACAATAAGAACAGCGAAGCCCAAAATGAAAACGTGCTGACAGAGAGTTTCTCACTGTCCTAACTACAGCTGTATTAGACTGTGAAGCAGGGAATTCTGGTACATGAAGTCCTGTTTGACAGGAGTTTCAGGTTGTCCTCTGTCAGTGTGAAGTCTCCAGTCTCCGCCCACTACAGTACCCCACATCTCCTTTAATGCACACGCATACAAGGAGATGTATAGATTGTATAGGTGGAAAGAGTTTGTCGAGTTTTTTTTTACTGCAAGAACTGGTTTGGGGGCAGTAGGGCCAGTGCAAGAGTATGAGATGCCCTTGGTTAAACTTCAGCCATGTGCCCCCTTCCCCATTCAATCCCAGAAGCATCCCCCATCCTTTGTGTCCCCCCAGCCTCGCTCTTGGATCGATCAGGGAGTTACTAGGAGTACAGGCTGCGGTTTCAGTGCTGTTATGAATCCAGAAGTGGTCAGTCACAGTGTCACTGAAAGCCACTTCTGCGGGAGACAAGCATCCGGGCGAGGATGGTGGAACCAACAGGGAGCTTGGTCCTGCTCAGGGCCGGATTTAAGATTTTGGCGCCCATAGGCCTAGTGCCAGAGCAGTGCCCCCTATGCTAGCACGACTCTAAAACAAGCAGATGCCGATGTTGCCTATACCTAAATCCGGACCTGCTCCCACTGCTACAGAAGGCTTGGGCCCCAATTGATGCCAGCTTGGACCTGTCCTGCTGTTGCCCTAAAAGCTCAAATCCAGGCACTACCTTGTCCATCAGCCCTGGTTGTAGCAGATTGTAAGGCAGAGTCCTGAAAATCTCAACCTAAATACTGTTCCCCCCTTGGCAGCTCTAAAGGGGAGAAGTGTAGGAATGAGAAAGTGTGCAGTAGGGTCGGTAGGGGGTGGTAATAAAGAGTATATAACGGTTGCAAGAAAGTGGCTAGTAAATGTAAGTGCTGCTATTGTGTCTATTTCAAATATACAATTGGGTGATGCAATCATTTTATTGAGTTACTACGTTGGGTTAATGTTTTCAAGACTCTAATTCATTTTTTGCCTTTCAAGATTTCCAAAGGTTTGTTCCAATGCATGTGGCACTTCTTTTATAACGTGATAATTTCTAATTTTTTTATGCATATATTTTTTTTTTGGTCATAAGTTTACCTACTAAACTGAGAAGAGGGGGCGGGGCAAGATGGGCGGGGCAATCGAATGTTGCCGACCCTCTTTTGTAGCCGGCAGCGCACCCAGCAGTCGCAGAGTGATGACGCGGAGGCGGCAGGGTCAACAGAAGGGGACGGCGGCTGCAGAAAGCGAAAGCGGAACACGTGCGCGGTCAGGCGGAGGGAGAGCGCTTTCTTCTGCTGCGCTCATAACGCAGCAATTTACTTTTCTTAACCAGAAATAAGCGATTGCAGTGAAGCCCAGCCCCGGGGGGTAAGCGGTGTCTTGCCAGCCTGTTCTTTTTCTGGTCTCCCTGTGATATTTTCTGGCAAGCAGCGGCGCTGAGGGTAGGCCCTGGGGTTCGATCTTTAAATTGCAGGCCACGCATGAGCCCCTTTGGTAGCCGCCTTTGATTCCCTCACCCCCCCTCTCCGCACATTTGGCTTTCAAAACATTGAGTATTAAAATGTTAGGATTTAGGGGTCAAAAGTTTATCAAGAACAATCCCACAAGACCATGTGGCTTGAACGGGATCTGCGTGAAGGCCTGAACTCCCTCCCCCCGTAAGGAAACCATGAGGAGTGTTAGACCACAAAATACTTCTTTCACAGTTCACAATCGTACTTCATTCAAAAACCTGAAATGTGCCCTTGTTATTGTGCTTTCTGTAATCTGTAGATTTACTGTTTATTATTTTGTAATTTTTGTTCATTTTCATTTGATATTCTGTCATTTCCTAAAGGGAAGCTCTAGGCAGACTACATAAAGTAACAAATCATTGAGTAGATAAATAGATACATACAGGCTTTTCTGTTGGGTGGGATCCTGGTGGAGGAAGCAATGTAAATGCTACTGGCAGGAAGGTGTATGGGAGCAAGGGATGTTTGGTAGGGTGTCCATTGCTCAGTTTTGAAAAAAGCAGACCAGTTTTCCAGCTGGTGCTGATGGCAGGAGCGGTGGCCAACTACCCAGGGTGCCAGGCCTGGTTTATACTGATGTGCATCTTAAACGTCCTGTGTGCCAGTAATGAATTAGTAAGCAGCTATCTGCTCGTCTGGCTGGTCAGCCAAGGATGCTCTGAACCTTATGGCCAGCCATGCCCCCTGGCAGTCCATCATCAGGCTTGAGGGAAACCGAAGGATGCAGGGCAGGGAATGGTGGACATGGAAAGGGCTAAAATGGGGTTGGGGTGGTGCTAGGGGCTGAGAGGGGGTTGCTAAAATACATTTTTCTAGCATGTAGCAGATGGATTCAGGACCAGTGGGTATAGTGTACTCCTGATAGCAGTCGGAGACTGATCAGATTTCAATCTGATGTCAGCCCCAGTACATATACCCCTGCAGGAAATGCAGCTCTTCAGTATTTTCCGTCTCCATAGCAGCTATTTGATGAGTTTTATATACCGTTATTCTGTTGAGCCATCATAACGGTTTACAAGAGTGTACATTATCTTGTAACAGAGCATTAGGGACTCTATGCACGCTAGTACAGCGTTAGAGTACCTTTTACTGAAGAAACCTAAATTAAGAAGAGATCTTACCTCTACAGACGAGCCCCACTCTCCTGTGGTGACACCCGTTGGGTACCTCCCCCAGTCGAGATTCCTGAGGTGATTTCCGTGATCCCTCGGAAGTGAGCCTCGGTCCGGCGGCCGACCCTCGGTGGGGACCTAGCCCCCGACATCGGGTGAGGCTGAGAGGCAGCAGGTGCAACCTCAAGCGCGGCGGTGAAGGTATTTTCCCTTTTCCCCCTGCAGCCGGAGACCGCCCGGAACGAAACCGGGAAGCGCCGGGACAAGGTAAGGTAGAAATCTATTTAAAAGTCTCCGGTCTCCAAAGCTCGAGGAGACGCACGGGTCGCCAGCCAGGACCAGTGCCACCGGTTTGATCGGCCCCAGCAGGGCTAGACCCTGGTCAGATCCAAGGGTCCTCCCACGTGGAGACCCTCCGAGGTGGTCGCCGTCGTCATTTTTGCCCTGTTCGCCGCCCTGTCCACCATCTTGATCCATGCGCACAGAGGTGAGCCGTGCGCACAACGTCGTGTGCACAAGTGCTGGGCGCACAAGTGAAGCGCACAACTCGGCACGCGTGCACTAAACTTACATGCGCATCTTCGACGCACAACTGTATTATAAGCGCACACGCCATGGCTCCACCTGAAAATAAGCTCAAAGCTCAGGGCCTTTGCCCAGCATGCCACATTAGAGCGGCACAGTATAAGGAGGCCACGGCCCTGTGTATACAGTGCGAAGAGGCTCTAGGGGACCCAATTCATGGCCTTCCCCAGCCGGTTCCAGACCACAGCCCTTCGAGAGGTACACCGGACCTAGCACCAAACAGCAGGACACCCCCTCAAATGGGGTTCCCCAGGGACATGGCACCCCCTAGTCTAGACCCAGCTTCTATCTCCTGGGTGGAATTTTTCAAAGGTCTGCATACCTTCGTCCACATGCGACCGGGGCCTCCTACAATGCGGCCACAGACACCACCAGAGGACCTCAACGTACCAGGACCCTCTATGCCCAGGGAGGTGATCTCACCGCCCAGAAGCCCCACCCTTGGGGACACAGACATCTCAGATGAGGAGTCAGAACCCCTGGAGGAGGGGGAACTCCCTCTGGGGACAGAACACCATCGAACCATGAGACGCTTCTTCACCAAGGACGAACTTCCAGACCTGGTCACGCACAGCTTGAAAGAGCTTGCTATCCCGGGCACACGTGCCTCGGGGGAACCTAAGCCAAACCCACTTTTTGGAGGGACTTCGTCAGACCTCCCGTCATTTCCCATTATTACAAGCCGTCCAGCAACTAATTGACTTGGAATGGGAGGCCCCAGAAACCATGTTCAAAGGGGGCCGGGCTCTGGCAGCCATGTACCCTCTGGAACCCGCTGCCAAAGATCTCCTGGCATGTCCGAAAGTGGATGCCATGGTCTGCGCGGTCTCGAAGCGCACTACTATCCCAGTGGAGGGAGGAGCAGCACTCAAGGATGCTCAAGACAGACGTCTGGAATCCATCCTCAAACAGTCCTTTGACGTCTCCGCTATGTCTTTTCAGGTTAGGTTTAGACGAGTTCTGACATGTTTTCAACTGTTTAACGTGCAACATTGTTCCTTGTACCGCCTTCGAGCGAAATTGAAGTTTCATTGTTAACCAATGTGATTTGTATTTTTGTACAGGAATGTCGGTATAGAAAAAATAAATAAATGTCTTTACAGATCGCAACCTGCTGTGCCATGGTGACACGTGCCTGCTTAGCGCAGACCAGGAACCAACACCCCTGGGGAAGCCCTGGAACCAGCCGTATTATTTCTCGCGAACGCCGCTTCGTATGTGGTAAGCACGGCAGCTAGAGGAGTCTCATCCGCAGTGGCAGCCAGAAGACAAATCTGGCTCCGAAACTGGTCAGCTGACGCATCCTCCAAAACAAGACCCACAAGGATGCCCTTCATGGGAACACTCCTGTTCGGAAGCGAATGAGAGAAACTAGCCAACAAGTGGGACGAGACCCCATTGTCGCGGATACCGGAGGACAGGAATAAGAGAAACCAGCGATCCTTCCCTCGGACCTCCAGGGGCAGAGGGTCACAACGCTTCAACCATATAGAAGCTCATATCAAGCGGCGCAGCCCGGAGCCAGTCCTTTTGGAACAAGCACAATAAAAGGGGAGCTAGCTTGGGTCCAGGCCCTAGCCGCACCCCACAATGAAAATCAGATGACCCATCCAAAGGAAGAAGCCATAGGGGGCAGACTGGCCCTATTCTACCAAATATGGTCGAGATAACTTCAGACAAGTGGGTCCTCTCCATCATTCGAGAGGGATATTATCTGGATTTCCACCACCTCCCTCCGGACAAGTTTGTGGAATCTCCCTGCCACGACCCTTCCAAGAGAATGGCAGTGGAAGCTACACTGACCAGGTTACTAGCTCTAGAGGCTATAACACCGGTGCCTCCACAACAAATAAATACTGGCTATTATTCCATCTATTTTATCGTTCCCAAGAAGGAAGGAACGTTCAGACCTATCCTGGACCTCAAGGCGGTCAACCGTTACCTAAAGATTCCCTGCTTCCACATGGAAACCCTACGCTCGGTAATAAGGGCGATTACAACCGGGAGACTTCCTTACCTCCCTGGATCTGTCGGAAGCCTGCCTACACATTCTGATCCATCAAGAGCATCAGCGTTTCCTACGCTTCTCGATCCTGGACCGTCACTACCAGTTCCGGGCACTACCGTTCGGGTTAGCCACTGCACCCCGGACGTTCACCAAGATCATAGTGGTAGTGGCAGCAACACTGAGGAAGGAAGGGATCTGCGTGCACTCTTATCTAGATGATTGGCTGATCAGAGCGAAATCCCCAGAGGAAAGCCACCAGGCAACCAACAGAGTCAAAACTCTACTGGAGAGCCTTGGGTGGATGGTCAACACAAACAAGAGCTGCCTTCAGCCTTCCCAATTTCTAGAATACCTGGGAGTCCGGTTCGACACCAGACAAGACAAGGTCATCCTGACACCGACAAGGAGATCAAAACTCATGACTCGGTTACGAACCCTGCTGGGCGCTTCTCGCCCTACAGCATGGGATTACCTACAAGTTCTCGGCCTCATGGCATCCACACTGGAGGTAGTCCCATGGGCACGGGCTCACATGAGACCCCTACAACGCTCACTTCTATCACGATGGAATCCTCTGTCCCAGAACTACACCGTACGGCTTCAGCTTCCGGACAGAGTTTGGGCCCAACTACGATGGTGACTACAAGAAGCCCATCTGAGCCAGGGAATGAGACTATCCTCCCCAACTTGGATCCTACTCACCATGGATGCCAGCCTACGTGGATGGGGAGCACACTGCCAGGAACTAACCGCCCAAGGGCAATGGAACAAACAAGAGTCGGGATGGAATATCAATCACCCAGAAGCCCGGGCAGTCAGACTAGCCTGCCTAAGGTTCGCTCACAGACTCCGAGGCAAAGCGGTCAGAGTAATGTTCTGACGGTTGTTGTAGGCCACAACAGTGGCCTACAACAACCGTCAGGGAGGAACCAGAAGCCAACAGGTGTCTCTGGAAATAGACCTCCTAATGTCATGGGCGGAAGTGAATCTTCAAGAGATCTCGGCTGTCCACATTGCCGGGAAAGACAACGTCGCTGCGGACTACCTCAGCAGAGAAAGTCTAGATCCAGGAGAATGGAGGCTGTCGACCACAGCATTCCAATTGATAGTAAACCGTTGGGGAACACCAACCATGGGCCTCCTGGCAAACTGGTCCAAAGCCCAAGTGCCCAGTTTCTTCAGCCGCAGGCGGGAACCCCAGTCCCAGGGAATTGATGCCCTGGTACAGACCTGGCCACAGGCGGCTCTGTTATACGCCTTCCCGCCATGGCCCCTATTGAGCGCGATCCTTCACAAGATAGAACACCACAGGGGGCCAGTACTTCTAGTGGCCCGGGACTGGCCAAGAAGACTATGGTACCAGACATGCGAAGACTGTTGGCAGGGAGCCCCCTGCCGCTACCTTCATACAGAGACCTGCTCCAACAGGGACAGATCCTCCACGAGGATCCAGCTCGATGCTCTCTTACGGTCTGACCATTGAGAGGGCTCGCCTAAAGAGGAGAGGATACTCGGGAGCAGCAATTGACACCCTACTCTGAGCACGCAAGTTCTCCACATCACTAACATACATAAGGATTTGGAGAGTATTCGAATCCTAGTGTGAGGACCACAACATCATACCACACTCAGTCAAAATTCCTGCGATTTTGGAATTCTTATAGAACAGACTACTGAAGGGACTGTCCCTCAACTCCATCAAGGAACAGGTGGCAGCCTTGTCATGCTACGAAACCAAGAGCGAGAGCGGCAGCATAGCCTCTCACCCGGATGTCTCCCGCTTCCTGAAAGGAGCCAAGCACATCCGACCACCCCTAAAGTGGCCGGTGCCTCTTTGGAACCTCAACCTGGTCCTAGATTTCCTAGCAGGAACCTCATTCAAGCCTCTCCGCAGCCTGTCTCTCCGGCTATTAACATTGAAAACAGCCTTCCTGCTGGCAGTCTGTTCAGCTTGTCATATATCCGAGCTACAAGCACTGTCCTGCCGGGAACCATTCCTCAGACTCGCCCCGGGAACCATCCAGTTACGCACAAGTCCATTGTTCCTCCCCAAAGTGGTGTCTCACTTCCATCTCAACCAAACTATCTCGCTACCATCACCAGATGAGCATAAGAATTCACAAGAGGCTCGAAGGCTACGACATCTCAACGTCGGCAGGCTCCTAGCCAGATACCAGGAAAGGTCGGAATCCGTACGAAAGACGGACCATCTATTCGTCCTCCAAAAGCGGAAAGAAGCAGGGGGAAGCGGTCTCACGAGCAACCATAGCCCGCTGGATCAAAGAAGTCATTAAGGCGACCTACGTGGAGGCCGGCAAGCCACCGCCTTTACGAGTCAAGGCCCATTCTACTAGAGCCCAAGCAGTGTCCTGGGCGGAAACCAAGATGCTGTCACCTGCCGAGATCTGCAGGGCGGCGACATGGTCCTCCATACACACCTTCTCCAGGTTTCACCGCCTGGATGTTCAGGCTCGGGAGGACACAGCATTTGCAAGGGCAGTACTAAGTGGGTCACGGGCAGCCTCCCACCCGGTTCTGGAGTAGCTTTTATACATCCCATTGGTCCTGAGTCCATCTGCTACACGCTAGGAAATGGAGAAATTACTTACCTGATAATTTCGTTTTCCTTAGTGCAGACAGATGGACTCAGCATCCCACCCACGGCTGCCGTTACTCATGGAAATTCTCTGGGGAGATCCCTGGAAGCGAGTGATTCAAGGGTAAGCCATGCTTTCCTTCAACTAGGACACCCATTCTACTGGGTGTCGATGTTTCCCGGTTGAGGGCACTGGCGGTCTCCAGCTGTAGCCAATTCAACCAGTTCAAGTTAATCAAGTTATGAAGTTATTCAAGTTAGTCACACATATATCCACAATGCTTTTTGAGGAGAATACTGAAGAGCTGCAGTTCCCCAGTATATGTACTGGGGCTGATGTCAGATTGAAATCTGATCCGTCTCCAACTGCTATCAGGAGTACACTATACCTATTGGTCCTGAGTCCATCTGTCTACACTAAGGAAAACAAAATTATCAGGTAAGTAATTTCTCCATTCCTGATTTTCCAGCAAAGCAAATTTGGTAAGGTGTGTGGCACCCCTATCAAGTCTGGCCACTAGATGCCACTATCCCTGTATCTGTGTACTTAGAATACACTTACAGGCCGATACTCTGAGAATCGCGGGAGAGCAGGCGCTTCGTGTTGAACGCCCACTCTCCCGATGTGTGCCCAATTCGGCCTCATGGGTGCGCGATTCTGTATTCAAATGAGGCCAGGCGCTAATATGGAGGTGCTATTTTTTTTTTTTTATTTATTTATGTGTTTTTATATACTGAAGTTTGGAACACACCTTCACTCCATTTTACAAGTAAAATAACTTATTACAATGTAATGCATGTTAGAAGAATAATGCAATAGCTAAGAATTTCATAATATGTTATTATAAAAGGGTTAGAAAAAGTGATTATCGAAACACAAACAGTAGCGATAATGCATAAATTAACTGAGAACAGCAACAAAATAGATAGGGACAATAGCGTGTTCCTAGCACCTCCTTGTTAACATAGATGTGGCTGTCAGCAGATTCCGACAACCAACGCTCAATTTTACCAGTGTCTGTTTCCAAACCCGCTGACAGCCATGGGTTAGGAAAACGGACATTGGTAAAATTGAGCATACATTTTTCTAACCTGCTGACGGGTGGGCAGATTTTTTTAATTTTTTTAAATTTTTGGTTCCTCTGACTTAATATCGCTAGGATATTAAGTTGGAGGATGTACAGAAAAGCAGGCGTTGATTTCTGAGCGTAAAATGTGCTGCACGTTTTACTTTCGGTATCCTGTGTTAAGCGCCAAGACGTTCTTTATGACGCTTATATCCAGGGATACAAGAACACTTAGATTTTGTAGAAAGTATAATTTTTTATTGATGAATATAAGTTTTCTTGGGAGATGCCAATGCCATGTCTCTAACAAACAGGCCGATACAGTAAAATTCTCAATTTAGTATTCAAATGAGGGCCCGCGGTAAAAAGAGGCGGCTGTCAGCGAGTTTGACAACCGACGCTCAATTTTGCCAGCGTCTGTTCTCAAACCCGCTGACAGCCACGGGTTCGGAAATCGGACGCCGGCAAAATTGAACGTCCGGTTTTCAAGCCGCAGGCTGATTTAAAAAAAAATTTATTTTTTTTAAATTATTTTTTACTTTTGGGATCTCCGACTTAATATCGCCATGATATTAAGTCGGAGGGTGTACAAAAAAGCAGTTTTTACTGCTTTTCTGTACACTTCCCCGGTGCCGGCAGAAATTAACGCCTATCTTTGGGTAGGCGCTAATTTCTGAAAGTAAAATGTGTGGCTTGGCTGCACATTTTACTTACTGAATCGCGCGGGAATAACTAATAGGGCCATCAACATGCATTTGCATGTTGCGGGCGCCATTAGGTTCGGGGGGGGGGGGGGGGGTTTGGCAGCTCGTTTTCGAAGCGCTATTACCCCTTACTGAATAAGGGGTAAAGCTAGCACGTCCCAAACATGTGTTAACAGTGCGCTCCGCCAGAGCACACTGTACTGTATCGGCCTGAAACTGATCACCAGCATCTCATTGTATACATGAACTAATCCTTCTTTTATAGGTAAAATACAATATAGTACTAGGTTAGAAATTCTAAGAGTGCGTGACTACCCAGAGAATAATTTACATTGATTGTCATGTCAACAGCATGATTGATTATCCGTAAGCTATCCTGATTAATTCTCCAAGGTGGGGCCCATTTACCATCACTCTTTAGATAGCCTTTTGTTCTGGTAAAATCTTGCTGGTCAGGGCAATTAACACATCTTAGGCTGTGCTTACAGATGCCCCTGAAAATGGTGCCCCTGTAGTGAGTCTAGCCTGAGGTTCCAACCGTTGCCTTCTGCTTTTGTGACCCTATAATTAGGCATCACAAAGTGTCATGCCAGCTTCAACTGCTGTCCAGGTGTCCTTGGAATTCCTGCAGGTCAGGCTCAGTAAAGGCATTTGAAGTTCACATAGGGGCCGATGCAATTATGTGCGCTGAAAGCGGGCGCCGTCTTTTCAGCGCCCACTTTTTTAACGCATGCAATGCGCCCGCAAGGGGGGCGCCATGCAATATTTAAATTAGGGGTGTCGTGCTAGGAAGGAGGCGCTAGGGTCGCTTGTGGCCAGTTTTCATTACTGGCAGACGGCCGGTTATGAAAACAGATGCATAATTTACCAGCGTCTGTCTTCATAACTCTGCGGTCTGCCGAGTTGTTTTTTTTTTGTTTTTTTTACTTTAAAAAAAGTACAGAAACGCAGTTTTTTCTGCTTTTCTGTACTTTTTACCTGCGCTCAGCTATTAACGCCTGCTCCAGGCAGGCGTTAATAGCTGAGCATTCGAAGTGAGCTGCTTGACCATGTGGAGGATCTTGAAAATAGATCTCTGCTTTCGTGGGGTATTGGGGGGGGGACCAACATACGGAGCCTGCACACAGATAGTGCGGGAGAGTTTGATTTGGATCGAGCGAGCACATTGTTCTCTGGGCCAACCAGGAGGAAAGTTTCCCCGTGACATCCTAGTGTGCCTTCACAAATTCTCCGTCAAGGAGAGGATCTTACAGAAAGCCAGATGAGCGGGGCCCATCATGTGGAGGGGCCATAAAACTGAGAGCTCCTTCCACTGTAAAGAAGAGGTGGGAGTTTAAAGATGCATAATATTTTTATGCAAGGAGAACATAAAATACCGCTGGCCATTTCCCTTTTGGTTTGTCTTTTTTTTCCTCATGGATGGGAAATCTGCTCGAGTGAGCACACTGGAAGGAGGCCAGTGAGGTCCTTAAGCCGAGCTGGGCCTACGGCCTCGGAAAGCCGGATGCAGTAAAGGAAGCTTCACCAATGCATCACAAGGAGGGGGCCAGCGACGTGGCAGGCAATCACAAAGGGAGGATGGCGGCTGAGGAGGGAGTCGAAAGGTTCTTCCACATCCAAAGAGCTTAAACTTGAGGACCGGGGGTGGGGAGTGTCCTGTGGTTGTATCAGTTATTTGACCTGTTTGGGTTAGTGCCTCGAATTCTGGATGTTTTTCAGGTATTCGGGAGATTTACTTTTGTGTTTATATATGAAGGTCCATGTTAATGCCGAATATATGCTAGTTTCTATATTTTCCTACTAATGGTTGTATAGAGGCTCTATTTTATTATCATATTGTCCAGAGTGGATCAGGGAGCATTTGGGTGGCTGTAGCTCTGGGGTGGTGATGTCACTTCCTTCATAGGAGTATTTCCACAAGGAGGTGTGTGGGAAATGGGTTTAGGGGAGGGGAGGGCATAGTGTATAAGCTTGGTGAAGCAGAGAATTTTGGTTTTGGGGCCATGGGAGGACTTTATTACCTCCCTTCGTAAGGTCAAAGGTGAGAGCTGTTGACTCTGCTGGAATATCTTTAAGATGGCGGGGGTTAAAGATTTTATCTTTGAACGTTAAGGGTTTAAATTCTCCCCAAAAAGAGAAGTTTATTCTTTAAAGAAGCAACAGGTCAAGGGGCAGAGATTTTACTTTGCCAAGAGACTCATCTCCGAAAAAGATAGAGATTATTGATATCGAATGTTTCCACACAATATCTTGCATCCTCAACTACCAGACATAAATATGGCGCAGTGGGTAGAGTCTTTTCTAAAAATCGGGAGGCTGTCAGATCAGTGATTAGAGATACAGAGGGCCAATCTATAATAGTTAAAGTTGTTTTGCATGGGGATATGTTCACTTTGGTTATACATATGTGCCCAATATTGCACAAGCGGGTTTTTTTTAAATCTCTATCCAAGGTATTATCTGTCTGGGTCGAAGGCCACTGGGTTATTTTGGGGGGGGGGGGGGGGTTTAATCTCATGCTTTATCCTTATTTAGATAATTCTGGTGGATCACATTTGAAAACCAAACATCACAGATCGTGTCTAAAGAGTTTAATCACAGATTGGGGTTTGATAGATGGGTGGACGTTGAGACATCCAGGTACTCAAGATTATTCTTTTCTAGACCCCCACGCTTCATATTCCAGGCTGGATTATTTTTTAGTAGACCTTTTATTTTTTCATATATCCGATGCTGGTATAGGTCAGATAACTTGGTCTGATCGTGCTCCAGTGTGGATCACTCTGGGCTTCCCTGGCAAACAGAGCCAGAGACGTGTCTGGAGGTTGAATGATAGCCTTCTCAATGATAAAGAGTTTGTGGGCCAACTTCAGGAAGATACTTAAGAATAATTACAGTTTAATGATAATGGGGAAGTGTCGTGTGTTACTTTGCGGAAGTGTTTGAAAACAGTAGTTAGGGGAAAGATAATTTTGTGTGCTGCTTTTGTTAAATGCGAGAAAGAGAAGAATCGCTTAAACATCCTCAGGTGGATAGCTCAGTTAGAGGTAAGGCATAAAAGCGCTCCAGATTCATGTGTCCTGGAGAGGCTCATGTCCCTTAGATCAGATCTGGACACTATATCCCATCAAATGTTCTTTCTGAAACAAGAGCATTATGAATTTGACAACAAAACCAGCAGGTTTTTGGCTAGGCGGCTGAAATAGAGAGTGACATAAAATCATATCTTAAAGAATTAAGGATTGACAGGAGAATGTACTTAGTGAACATAAAAAAAATAGTGACAGACTTACCCAATTTTATGAGGAACTATATGCAAATGATTCTATTACTGAGGAGCAGGTTGCGGAGTATTTGCCAACGGAGGAAGGCCAAGAATCTTTGAATAAGGAAATCGGTGTTCGAAGTTGAACAAGTGATACAAGAACTCAAAGTGGGGAAGGCACCTAGATTAGATGGGTTGACTGCAAAATTGTATAAATCCTTGCCAGCTATCATGAAACCATTTGTTAATATGTTTAATTCCTTATTAGGGGAAGGGCATTTATTTCCAGATTCTAATTGAGCAGGCAGAACAGTTCTTGTCAAATCGGGATGGGATTATGTGGCTCCTACCATTCTATCTCGTTGTTAAATTTTGATTTATAGATTCTAGCAAACGTTTTGGCAGTACGCCTGGGGAGCGTGGCACCTCTTCTGATTCACTCATATCAAATCGGTTTCATACCCAGGAGGTTGGCGTCCGATAATGTGAGAAAAGTAGTAAATCTGATGTGGTTGGTCAAGCATACTCATAATCCATCCGTCGGCATAATCCATCTGTGAGACCGCACCTTGAGTACTGTGCAGTTCTGGTCGCCACATCTCAAAAAAGATATAGATGCATTGGAGAAGGTACAGAGAAGGGCGACCAAAATGATAAAGGGAATAGAACGGCTCCCCTATGAGGAAAAGCTAAAGAGGCTAGGGCTTTATGCTTGGAGTAGGGACATAATAGAGATCTATAAAATCACAAGAGGTTTAAAATGAGTAAATGTGAATCGGCTATTTACTCTGTCAGATAATGGAAGGACTAAGGGGCAATCCATGAAGTTAGTAAGTAGCGTATTTAAAACAAATGGTAGAATTTCTTTTTCACTCATCGCACAGTTAAGCTCTGGAATTCGTTGCCAGAGGATGTGGTTGGGGAAGTTAGGATAACTGGGCCTTAAAAAGGTTTGGATAAGTTCCCGGAGAAGTCCGTCAACTGCTATTAATCAAGTTGACTTAGGGAATAGTGACTGCTATTACTGGCATCAGTAGCTTGGGATCTACTTAATGTTTGGTACTTGCCAGATACTTGTGGCCTGGATTGGCCTCTGCTGGAAACAAGATGCTGGGCTTGATGGACCCTCGGTCTGACCCAGCATGGCAGTTTGTAATATTCTTTGAGGGAGAAGAGATGACAGAATTGGAGGAGGATTGAAGGAGGAGTATGTTAGGAGCAGGAGGAAAGCAGAGGCAGGCCGATACAGAACAGTGTGCTAGGCCAAGTGCACCGTTTAGCCGCACATTTTCGACTCGCGTCTATTACCCCTTATACTGTAAAGGGTAATAGCGTGTGGGAAAACCCGTCCCCCCCAAAAAAAAACTAATAGCGCTTATCACATGCCTATTAGTCACCTGAAATACAGAAAGCTGCACATTTTACTTTCAGAAATTAGCGCCTACCCAAAGGTAGGCGCTAATTTCTGCCGGCACCAGGAAAGTGTACAGAAAAGCAGAAAAAAACTGCTTTTCTGTACAACTTCCAACTTAATATCATAGCGATATTAAGTCGGAGGCCCCAAAAATTAAAAAAAACCCAAAACTTCTTTAAAAAAAAATTAAAAAATATCAGCGGGTTTGAAAACAGACGCCAGTAAAATTAAGCGTCGGTTGTCAGACCCGATGACAACTGCTGCTTCCACTAATAAGGAGGTGCTAGGGACTCGCTGTTGTCCCTGCCACCTCCTTATTAACGCCGGGCCTCATTTAAATACAGAATCGGGCACTCAGGAGAGGTGCCTGGGCTCAATACGGAGCGCCGGCTCTCCTGTGGGGTTTTTTGAATTGGCCTGTGTGTGGAAAAGGAGAGTAAGGTGTGTACGAGGAGGGGGAAGGAGCATGTGTGAAGAGAGGAGGGGAAGGAGGGAGGTATCTGGTAAACACCTGGATGTGGGATAAAGAATTGAGACCTAGGAGGGTGATGAAGAGGAAGAGCAGAAAATCGTCAGGATGAAAGAGGCTGAGAGAGAGGAACGGGCAAGGGAAGAAGAAAATGTAGAAATCCGGGAAAGGAAATGTAGAGACTCTGCAAATGACTGACTAAGAAAAAGAACCATGAAAATAATTGTAAGTAAAGGAATGAGGGAAACGTGAAAAGATGAGAAGGAGTAGGAATAAGAAATCAGTAAAGATGGTAAGAACTGAAGGACTTTACAAGAGGAAGAAAAAGGATTAAAATGTTATTGGATGGGGATATTTTAATAACTGAAGATGTTTAGGAAAATAGATTGACCCTTCAGAAGTTGAGGAGTGGTTTCAGTGGTATAAACATAAGACTTGCCATGGTGGGTCATACCAAGGGTCCAGCAAGCCCAGAGCTTAATTATGCATTAGTTTTAAATGTATCACCAAGTAACTTCATTGTGTGTCCCCTAGTCTGATTCCAGGTCATTTGATATCTTTCCATTCAATTGCCACTGATACATGATTAATTCCTTTTTATATCCAGCAGACAGTGACATCATACAGAAGGGAAGAGGGAGGAGAATCGAGAAGAACACCCTATAGAACTGGCACTTACACCAAGACAGTCAAGAAATGCCTGTAAAAATCTTTCCAAAAGGACTGAAGGGGGGAAGACAGTAGCCAAAGTCATCAGGGATCAGAGAAGAGGCAGTGAGACCCTGCAAGAGACTCATAGGATAGTTACTGCATGCGAGAGAAGTGACAGGGAGCACCAGAGAGACTTGAGAGCAGAGAGACCCTTCCAAAGTAATGAGTGATCACATGACTTCTGGCCTCCACCAGAGAGAGGAGAAGGGGAAGAAATCCTTTCACTGTGACACCTGTGGGGAAAACCTTTGATAGGAAATGTCATTTTATATTGCACCAGAAAACCCACGCAGGAGCGAATCCTTTTTCATACTCTATGTGAAAAATGTTTCAAACAGCAGTTAACCCTGAATTTGCACCAGAGAATCCTCCCTCAAGGGAACACTTTCACTTGTGCTGAATGTAAGAAAAACTTTTCTAGGAGGGAATCCTTAATACACCAAAGAACACACACAAGTAAGAGATTCTTTCATTGCCCTCAAGATGGGGAATCTTAGAGCTCGGAGTTCTCTTTAATAAAGTACCATAAAACAGAGACAGAAGAGAGAACATTTTCAAGTTTTGAAAGTGGAGCAAATATCATTCAAAAGCAAGACCTAATAATAATAACAAAAAAACACAGAGAGAAGAAAATTATTCATGAGTATTGATGGTAACAGATACGTCAATCAGAAAGAAAACCTTACGGGATAACTAACATTGCAACCGGGAGAGAGAGCAATTTCAATTGATAAGTAAAAAACAAAAAAAATCCAAAAGAAAAACATACTGGTGAGAGACCATTGTTTTGTATTCAGTCTGAAAAATTTGTCAGTATGAATGCATTCATCTCACAACAAAAAAAAATCACCAAAGAGGAAAGTCAATTTAAATGTACTGAATGTGGTAAATGTTTCAGTTGGAAGGAAAACCTTGAATGCCACCAGAGAATTCACACTGGAGAAAGACTATTTAAATGTACAGAATGTGGTAAAAGCTTCAGACGTAAGATATCTCTTATGTGGCATCAGAGAATCCACACTGGAGGAAAACCATTTAAATGTACTGAATGTGGTAAAAGCTTCAGATGTAAGATATCTCTTATGTGGCATCAGAGAATCCACACTGGAGAAAAACCATTTAAATGTACTGTGTGTGGTAAAAGCTTCAGAAGTAAGTTCTCTCTTATATGGCATCAGAAAATCCATGTAAGAGTAAAACGATATATATGTTTTGAATGTGGTAAAGGTTTCTTTCGGAAGGCATACTTCATAGGGCATCAGACAATCCACATAGGAGTGAAATCAGGTCCTTGTATATTTTGTTGTAAAAGCTTCAGAACAAGGGAAAAATTTGTAAGCCACCTTCAAAGCCACATAGGAGTCAAATGCAGTTCACGCATTGTCCTATAGTTTCTTGAATTTTAGAATGGCCTGATAAAAGGGTTGGATGCAAGAACAATAACATCTTTCCTTATCCATCAATTTTTATTTAAGGTTTACATGTATAACAATTCTTACATTAAAGGTCATAACAATATAGTGCATTAACAGTTACAGTTTAACTTTACTGACAGTTTGATTCTGTTTAACTTTTCTAGCAGTAACATTGTCACTAGTAATAACAATTAAAATTGATTTTCTTATATTAACATTCATAACTTTGTTCTTTTATTACATATCACAATAAGCATTAATAGATACAGATTGTTAATGATTAACTTTACTAACAGTAGCATGGTCACAATGTTTATATTTTCTGGTCTGTGTTTTAAGTGCAAATGGATTCTTATCTTCAATTGTATGGGTTGACCTTGTCAGTAGATTTAGGTACATGTGTATGGTTTAACCTTGTTGACATTCTCTGGTTAGTGTTTTAGTTGCATATAGTTTGTTTTCTTCAAGTGTAATGGTAGGGGAATATAGGGGTTCTATGGGTGTTTGTGAATTGATTGTATAGGATGGGGTTTCAGAGGTTTGTTGGGTGTGTGGGAGTTTCTTCGGGTGGTAGTTACTTCGGGTGGGAGGTTTTGAGTACAGTTCTTGTTTGTTTGCAAGGGTATGCTAACCAATGCCTTCTTTGTAATTAACCTATAAGAGCCAGTGTAAGCAAAAACAAGTATGACTGTAGATAAGGAGCCAGATCAGACTGGTTCACGCTGGACAGCGAGAAAGTTTGTGTGCTGGAGGTCACAAATGCCTGTTCACGTCAGAGTATTAGAAGGTGATACAGTGAAATTATAACTGGAATACTGCCCTTGTCCCCTTAGCAATTTGCTGAAGGATAGAGCAGCTTTCCCTGGGAAGGAAAAGGCAAACCTAGTATTGAATGTTTTTATACTTTTTTATTTGTATGCTGCTTAGTAATTGGAGCTTGTTTGGTGGCTGCCTATCAAATAAATTTCTCTAAATTACTTTAATTGGCTCTGAGTAATTTCTTCCTGTACATTCAGGTAAGTAGATTAAAAAGTGATTTTCTTAGTGTTGCGCTGATGGTGGACCCTTGGCCCGAGGTGGGGTTGGGGTTACCCACAGGGCAAGCCCTATGGGTCCCCACCATCGGGTTGTGGAGCAGGCTAGGAGACAGAGGCTGACTGGAGCTTTGCTAATACCAGCCCATGGTCCCCTTAGGTTGAGCCTTTGGGTGCCGGGGCCGGCCGGACTTAGGCGAGCCTCCATGAGACAACTCCCAGTTGATATCGACAAGGGTACACCAGAGACCAGCAGAGGTATTGGAAGGCCGAGGATGGTCTGGATGAGGCAGGGTTTGAGACCCAGAACAGGGGGCATCCAAGTAAAGATAGGCCAAAGCCTGAGAGGCCAGGTCCGTAGGACACAAGAAGGGTCCAAGGCAAGCTGGAGTCAGGGCAGGCAGCAAGAAGACACAGTACTAGGAGCAAAGCAGAGGTCAGAGTCAGGAGATAGATCAGATGTAGTCGAGACAAGCCGGGGTCAATACCAGAGAATCCAAGCGTAGTCCAGGCGATGCAGGGGTCAATACCAGAGAATCAGTCCGAGGAACGAGCAGACAAGGGAACACACAGGGACAGGAATAAGCAACTAGTACACGAGCAATCGTGGAGACCTGTTTCCAAGGCAGGGAACAAGTGGCTGGGCCCTGCCTTTTATACAGAGGCCCAGTGATGTCATCATCCGGGCCACGGGCTACTTTCCCTTCGTGGCCCCTATAAGAGCGCAAGTTGAGTGCGCTCAAGCTAGAACCCGGAGGAAGGAGGGCGGCGGCGTCACTCCACGGCCCGAGTGGGGAGGCCCCCCGGGCACCAGGAGGAACAGCGCAGGAGTCAGAAGCAGAAGAGGTGGCTGCAGGCGCTCGGGGATGGAGGCGGCTGCCCACCGCCACGAGCGAAGGTGAACCGGAGCTGGCAGCTGAGCTCCCGGGGTGAGTAAGCCCAGGCGTGGGCCTTGCTCGGCTGGAACATGCAACAGTACCTCCCCTCCCCCCCTTTACGCCCTCCCTCTTGGAGGTCAGGGCTTGCCTGGATGGGCACAGTGGAATTGAAGGAGGAGTTCTTTGTCCAGGATGTTACTGGCCGGTTCCCAGGAGTTTTCCTCAGGTTCATAACCCTTCCCATGAGAGAAGGTACTCCCAACAGCATCCTCTTCTCCGGACATCCAGGACTTCTTGGACTCGATATGTGGTATTGGTTTCGGAGGAAACTGAAGATGGGGCAGGTGTTTACATGATGGCCATGAAAGTGTCATTGGCTTGAGTTGTGACACACGGAACGAAGTGTGTACCCCCAAGGTGGGTCATAACCGAAGAAGGTAGGTAACAGGTCCAATACGTCGAGTCACAGGGAATGGACCAATATACCTGGGAGCAAACCTTTGAGAAGGTAACTAGCTGGATGTAGCTGGCTTTTGTAGCGGGCTTTTGGCCTGGCTGGAATTCTGGAGCCGGGCAATGGTGAGAGTCGGCAGCCTTCTTGGCTTGAGTGACTGCTTGGTGAAGACGTTTATTCGTCTGATTCCAGATGACTTGAGCATCAGCAGTGGCCTGAGCTGCTGGGGAAGGCACTGACAAAGGAACTGGTAAGGGAAGCCGTGGTTGTTTGTTGTAGACTATAGAGAATGGTGAGGCTCCAGTGACGGCTGCCATATGAGAATTGTGTGAGAATTCTGTCCATGGCAAGAGCTCTGCCCAATTATCATGTTGATCATTAGAATAAGACCGCAGGAAGTTCTTCATAGAGCGATTGGTATGCTCAGCCTGGCCGTTGGCTTGCAGATGGTATGCAGTTGTCGGGCTGATATTAATTCCAAATTTCCTGCAGAGGGGGGAGCGCCAGTAGCGAGCGACGAATTGAGGTCCTCTGTCAGAGGCGATATCTGTGGGCAAGCAATGGAGACGAAATACATGTTGAAAGAAAAGACATGCGAGCTTGGGGCCGAGGGGAAGGCAGGCACAGGCACAAAATGGGCCATCTTGGAGAAGCGGTCTATGATGACCCAGATTACTATATTTCCTTTGGATGGTGGTAAGTCTACGATGAAATCTGTGGAAAGATGAGTCCACGGCTCATCAGGTGCAGGCAATGGCTGGAGAAGGCCCCAGGGATAACCAACTGGAGGCCTTTGCTTGGGCACAGGTGATACAAGAATCCACATAAGCATGGGTGTTAGAAACCATAGTAGGCCACCAGTAGGAACGTTGTAGCAACCCCAGGGTCCAGGCGCGCCCAGAATGACCAGCAAGTTTGGAGTCGTGCGTCCAGGTAGACCCTCTCACAGTCGACGAGGCACAATGGTTTTTCCAGCTGGGCCAGTGAAAGTGGTGGAGAGACAGATGCAAGCAGGATCAATTATATGGCTGGGTTCTTCCTGGATGCCATCAGGATCAAATGAGTGAGACAGGGCGTCCGCTCGGAGGTTCTCCGCCAGACGATATCGGCGCTCGAAATCAAATTGCCCAGCAAAAGCCTCTAGTGGACCTGGCGAGCGTTAAGGCGCTGGACATGCAGAAGGTGTTCGAGATTCTTGTGGTCGGTATAGACGGTGAATTTGTGCTGCACGCCCTCTAACCAGGGGCGCCATTCCTCGAGGGCAAGCTTAATGGCCAGCAATTCCCTGTCTCCAATACTATAATTCTGTTCAGTTACTGGAGAACTTATGGGAAAAGAAGGAACAAGATAGAGCCCCTCGAGTGGAATGCGGACTTAGAACTGTCCCAGCACCAATAGCCGAGGCATCAACCTCGATGACGAAAGGGCGACTTGGATCCGGGTGGCGCAAACAAGGTCCAGAAAAGAAGGTATTCTTAAGATTTTGAAAGGCAGCCAAGGCTTCCGGGGACCAATTTCTTGTATCGCTGCCTTTTCTAGTCATGGCCGTGAGGGGTGCGGCCAACACAGAGTAGTTCGCTCTAAAATGACGTTGTTTGTAAATCCGAGAAATCTTTGAAGTACCCGTAGGCCTACTGGTTGGGGCCAGTCGCGGATACCCTTTAGCTTGCTAGGGTCCTTAGTAAAACTCATTGGGAGATGATGTATCCTAAGAATGGCAAACTGGACTTCTCGAATAAACATTTGTCCAATTTGGCAAACGGGTGATTTTCATGAAGCCGTTGGAGCACGGTGCAGACATCAGCTCGTTGGGTCTCCAGGTTCTTCAAGAAGATGAGGATGTCCTCCAGATATGCAACGACCTTATTGTATAAGAGGTCGCGAAAGATCTCGTTCATCATTCGTTGAAATATTGTGGGGGCATTGCAGAGTCTGAAAGGCTTGACAAGATATTCATAATGCCCGTCTCTTGTGTTAAACGCGGTCTTCCAGACATCCTCTGGACAAATATGCACTAAATTGTAGGTACCCCACAGATCCACTTTAGTAAAGACTGTAGCGCCCTGTAGGTGGTCAAGCAGTTCAGAGATAAAAGGTAACAGGTCCTTATGGGTGATGATAGCATTTAGCCCACGATAGTCGATATAAGGTCTTAATGACCCATCCTTCTTGACAAAAAAAAAATCCTGCTCCTGGATGGTAGGATAAACCCCTTAGCCAAATTTTCCTGGATGTATTCGGTCATGGCTCGGGTTTCAGGTAAAGACAAAGGATAAGTCCTACCCCTGGGAGGGATAGTGCCTGCTAGCAGGTCAATAGGACAATCAAACGTACGCAGAGGTGGAAGGATATCTGCTTTCTGCTTAGAGAAGATGTCCTCGCAGTCCCTGTAGGGAGGTGGAAGATCAGAGACGGCTACTGCAAAGGGGACTGCAGATGAAGTTTCCACCTTCTTCAAGCATTGTTGGCGACAAGCAGAACTCCATTCAGTGAGCTGCAAGGCTCCCCAGTCAAACTGGGAAGAATGATGCTGGAGCCATGGCAATCCCAGGACTATGAGATGGATGGATTTCTCCAACAGGAGAAGTTCAATCTCCTCCTTGTGGAAGGCGCCAGTGAGTAGCCAAACAGGTGCTGTATTTTGAGAGATCTGCCCAGGTAGTGGTTCGCCTTGGATGGAGGCGATTAGCAGAGGGACTTCTATGTCATGAGTAGGTATGCCTAAAAGGTGTACCAGGTCTTTCAAGATAAAACTCCCCTCCTGCTCCAGAGTCAACTAGAGCCATGGTTGGAAAAGGATGGGAGTTCCAGGTTAATGTGACTGGCGAGGATAACTGAGGGGCCGGATTAGTAGTACCTAAGTTCAGGACCCCAACCAAACTTAGGCCCAGGAGTTTCCCGGATGGATAGGACAAGTCTGGAGGTGGTGGCTAGAAGCCCCGCAGTACAGGCACAAGCCGGAGTCTCTCAATCAGATGTTCCTCCGGAGTAAGATGCCCATGACCCAGCTGCATAAGTTCCTCTGACTTGATGGTAGACTGAACCCCACTGCTAGTGGCTTCATGGTGGGAGAGCGAGATCGCTCCATAGCAACACGTCGGGGTGTCCGAACTTCACGGTGACGTTTCTGGAGGCGGTGATCAATCCGGCCTGTCAAGTCGATTTAGATCCTCCAGAGAGGATGGAAGTTCTCGGGCTGCGAGTTAGTTTTTCAGTTTGGATGAAAGACCGTCCAAATAAATGGCTCGGAGACAATCCTGTTGCCATGCCAATTCAATGGCTAGAGTCTGAAACTCAATGGTGTAGTCGTTGAGGGGTTTCTGACCCTGTCATAAGCGTAACAGATGGGTACTGGCCAGAGCCAGCCTGCCTGCCAGGATCATCGAAGGTCCGACGGAAGATTGTCCTGAAACGTGACAATTCTTGCAGAAGAGAGTCCGAGCGCTCCCATAAGGGAGAAGCCTACGCCAATGCCTTGCCTTCCAAACGAGAGAGAATAAAAGTCACTTTTGTCAGTTCATCCTGAAAGACGGAAGGTTGTAGAGGAAACTTCATATAGCACTGGTTAATAAACCCTCTGCAGAGACGAGGATTCCTGTTAAAGCGGGGTGGAGTGGGTAGGGCCAGCAAAGCCCTGGTAGGTGAGGCTGCAGGCGGTGGGCTGACTCATGCAGCTGTTGGAGCTGTGGCACTTGCGTGAGTATCCAGTCGAGCGTGGAGACGTTCGACAGAAGAGGCCAATGCCTCTAGGAACCTCTGCTGTTCTTGTATCTTCAAGGCAAAAAACAACAAGGGGACAACCTTATACCGTGGAAAGATTTTATTAACAAGCCCGACTCCGGCCGAGTTTCGCCTATCAAGGCTGATTCAGGGGCTCAAAACACAACTGGTGACTACATGGAACTATACATTCAATGTAGTAGAAAGAAGATAAACCAGGACCTTAGTTCTACGAGTGGCTCTCACTGCTGTGTGAGCTAGTGTGTCAATCTAGGTATCGTAGTAATACAGTCACCAATTTGAGAATTTTAGCAAAAAGTTAAAACTCATATCGTAGGCATATAACATAAGCAGGAACAAAACGTTTTTGCTAAAATTCTCAAATTGGTGACTGTATTACTACAATACCTAGATTGATACACTAGCTTACACAGCAGTGAGAGCCACTCGTAGAACTAAGGTCCTGGTTTATCTTCTTTCTACTACATTGAATGTATAGTTCCATGTAGTCACCAGTTGTGTTTTGAGCCCCTGAAGCAGCCTTGATAGGTGAAACTCGGCCGGAGTCGGGCTTGTTAATAAAATCTTTCCACGGTATAAGTTGTCCCCTTGTTGTTTTTTGCCTTTACTATCTGGGACCGCTTGCCGATTTGTTTTATTGGACCTTCCCTTGTATCTTCAAGGCCAGGCCAGGAATGGCCTGGAGGGGGGAAGGCTCCACTGAATCCATGGTCTTGGCAATCTGTTACGCTGATGGACTCTTGGCCTGAGGTGGGGTTGGCGCTACCCACAGGGCAAGACCTATGGGTCTGCACCAGCGGGTGGCAGAGCAGGCTAGGAGATGGAGGCTGACCGGAGCTTGGCCAATACCAGCCCACGGTCCCCTTAGGTTGAGCCCTTGGGTGCCGGGGCCGGCTGGACTTAGGCGGGCCTCCATGAGACAACTCCCAGTTGATGTAGACAAGGGTACACCAGAGACCAGCAGAGGTATTGGAAGGCCGAGGATGGTCCGGATGAGGCAGGGTTCGAGACCCAGATGCCAACAGCTACAAGAGAGAACAGGGGGCATCCAAGTAAAGATAGGCCAAAGCCTGAGAGGCCAGGTCCGTAGTACACAAGAAGGGTTCAAACAAGCTGGAGTCAGGGCAGGCACCAGGAAGGCACAGTACCAGGAGCAAAGCAGAGGTCAAAGTCAGGAGATAGATCAGACGTAGTTGAGACAAGCCGGGGTCAATACCAGAGAATCGGTCCAAGCATAGTCTTAGGCGATGCAGGGGTCAATACCAGAGAATCAGTCCAAGGAATGAGGCGCAGACAAAGGGAACACTCTGGGACAGTTATAAGCAATTAGTACATGAGCAATCGTGGCGACCTGTTGCCAAGGCAGGGAACAAGTGCCTGGGCCCTACCTTTTATACAGAGGCCCAGTGATGTCATCATCTGGGGCTGCGGGCTACTTTCCTGCCACGGTCCCTTTAAAAGAGCGCAAGTTGCGCACGCCTAAGCCAGAGCCCGAAAGGAGGGTGGCGGCGTAACTCCGCGACCCGAGCAGGGAGGCTCACTGGGCACCAGGAGGAACCGCACGGGAGTCAGAAGCAGAAGAGGTGGCTGCAGGTGGGCGGGGACAGGGGCGGCTGCCCACCGCCATGAGCGAAGGTGAACCAGGACACGTAACACTTAGCAGATCCAAGGATAAGCAGCTCACGTTTAGCCTGAAGCAGCCTCTGCTAAACATGAGAAGGGGGCTAAACACCACCTTCCACGCTGCCCTGGGCCTGAAATATAAAGAGGCAGCAGGCACCAGGTAAATAACTAACTTGAGCCACTGGCTTACACACCTAGACCTGAGGAGAGACGGGGAGAAGGTGGAAATCAGAGGCAAATGCTGGGGAGGGAGAGCGAAGCCTGAGCCAAATGATGGGGGAGGGGGAAGGAGACAAAGAGAAGATGATGGTAGGGAGTGGAAGATGAATGGTGGGTGTAGGAGTTGGAAAATGCAAAGGCCACATGCCATGGATGTGAGTTGGAGGTTGCTAGTGGGAGAGAAGGCGAGGCAGATTCTGGGGGAAGGGGGATGGAGGAGGAGGATGGGGTCTTAGGACGGGTGGAGGCAGAGGGTAGGAGGCAGACACGTAGGTGGACGCTCTGGAAGGAAATGGAGGCTGAGTCCTATGCTGAAGATGGCGAATGAGTCAGAGGGCTCAATGCTGGGGCTGGGGGAGGAGGTAGGAGGGGATAGGTGATGGTCCATCCCTTTCACCCACGCTCTTCAATGTTTACTTGCTCCCTCTCTGCTTACTACTAACGAAACTAAACCTGAAACACTTCCTTTTTGCAGACGACGTCCAGATCGTGATCCCGGTAAAAGAATCCATCTCTAAAACACTAGAATTCTGGAATAGCTGCCTAACAGAAATCAACCACCTCCTCACCAATCTAAACCTAATTCTCAATGCCTCGAAAACGGAATTTCTACTTATTTCCCCGGAAAACAACAACACCCTTTCAAAGCCACCATCTCTCCTTCAAACCTCTCACGTAAGAGACCTAGGAGCCATCATGGACAACCATCTCAACTTAAAATCATTCATCAACCAAACCACCAAAGATTGCTTTCACAAACTACATATCCTAAAAAGAATAAAACTTTATTCCACTCACAGGACTTCAGAACAATTCTTCAAGCAATAATCTTCTCCAAACTAGATTATTGTAACTCGCTACTCTAGGTCTACCAGCTTCCCACACCAAACCTCTACAAATGGTGCAGAATACAGCTGCCAGAATCCTGACGAACTCTAGGAGAATGGACCACATCACCCCAATCCTCAAGGACCTTCACTGGTTACCGATCCATTACAGAATCATATACAAATCCATCACCACCATCTACAAAGTCATTCACCAACAAGCCCGGATCAACTTACAAATTCCCTTCAAAAAACACACATCCATCAGACCCATCAGAGAATCCTACAAAGAATCTCTCCAGGTGCCTCACGCAAAAACCATTCATCATGAGTCTCTCAGTGCCAGAGCATTCTCAACCGCAGGTCCACCATTATGGAACTCCATCCCAGCGGACCTGAGACAAGAACCCTGCCTTCCAACATTTAGAAAAAGGCTGAAAACTTGGCTTTTTAAAAAAGCCTTTCCAATCCCTGACTGAGACCTACACCAGACACCGTAACCACACTATCCAAGCCCCGACTGAGACCTACACCCGACATCTCAACCACACTATTAAAAATGGTTTTAAATAACAAACTTTGTCATTCGCTGCCATCACTTTCACATTGTTAACACTATCATTTACTATACAAATCACATTTAATCGGACTCAATCTTGTAACCTTGTAAATAATTTGCCGTAAGTTATATCCCCCTCTTCTCACCTCTAACTCCCAGTTATTTATTTCCCTGTTTTATTGTAACTGTCACTCTCCTTACAATGCTCTTGTTCCAGTTGTTTGAGTTATCTCTTATCTTGCACACTTTGTTAAATGTAAACCGGTTTGATGTAATCCATGTCATGAAAGCCGGTATAGTAAAAATAATAAATAAATCAAGCTGTCCGAGCCAATTGCCAGTGCACATCACTTGAAGTCCCTGCAGCTAAGAAGGGGGAGAGCCATTCCTTGTTGCTCCCTCCTAGAAGTAAAAGCCTGCTGGGCTAATTATTGTTAATGGATCTCTCCTGCACAATATAGCCATGGTCGTGTTTTTGTTTTGGTTTGTTTTTAATTTCCTATACTACTAGTATTGAGTACATCCTCTCGTAACAACTTCCACTGATTAATTGGGCATTGGCAGAAAACAAAAAATGTATTAAATGTTCCATCATTTGTTTCATAGAATGTCCCTTAGCCTAGAACTGTTTGAAAGAGTAAATCACTGTTCCCTAGTTCTCTGTTCCACCCCCACTCATGACTTTATAAACCTCCATCATATGTCCTCTGTCATCTCTTCTCCAAGATGAAGAGCTTGACTTGTACAACTTTTCAGAAGGGACCTGTTCCATCCCCTTTAACCTTTTCTTTGCTGCTATGTCCTGGAGATGGATCATCCAGATCTGCACAAAATACTCAAGGTATGGTCACACCATAGGATTATTGTGATCTCCTGCTGTCCGTGGGGGTGCTGCACCGCCTTCAGCAATCCATACTTCAAGTACCTGAGTCCAGCCTGGCTCATGACATCCTGATCATCTGTTGCATCCTGCAGCTCTCTCTAAACAGTCTCATCAACTCATCGGCTTTACAGGCACAGGATTTCCTGTGGGTGCACCCTCATGACACCATTGGTTGACTTATCACTGCTTTCCTGTGCATTACTGTTCTTGTTGCTGCTTTCACCGGAGACCTGGCCTGATCCTTGTCACTGCCTAGGCAGATGCCTGCCCTGACTTCTTGCTTGCTCCTCACTTTTATTTATCTCTGACCTTGGCCTGCCCCTTGATATTGCATGAACTCTTCCTGCCTCGACCCTGTCTGATCACACCTCTGGTGCCTTGGTCCTGACCATTAGCTGCTGTGTGTCACCTCTAGAACTTGACAGTTATACCAGAGGCATTAATGCTGATGTCAGTTTTATTCTCTCTTTGTTTTCTGAATAATTCCAATCATTTAATTTGTATATTTTGACAGTTGAACTGAGGATTTCAGAGTGATGTCCGTAATAACTCCAAACAAAAATCTGACCGAATCTTTTCAGAGTCCATAAACATACGTTTTCCGTGAGATCTGAACGGTAATAGCGGGAAAAGGAGTCCTCTTGTAGGTGTCCAAATTGATTATAAATGATGAGGGGGGTGGCCTACTGCAAATACTTTTTATTTTGTTGACAAAAGGATGCAGGTTGGTAAAATCGTGATAGTGTATTTTCTCCATGAGGTTTTCGCTTTGCAGTACAAGCACCAGAGGCTCTGTTAATGCGGCAACAGCCAGAAAGACCATGGTAGAGCTGCCTGTTTTTATCATCCTGTTCCCAGATGATTTTTGTCTTTTGAGGAGAATCTTCCTTGATTTCTGTTTTGTAAGTCAGAAAACCCGAAAGGCTGTGGCTCTCATGAAGTTCTGCACTCATTCCTTATAACAATCAGCATAACCATGGTAGAAGCACCTCTTAAATGCAAACGTTGTTTCCACCTCATTAATACAAGTGTAGCATTCAAGAGTGTGTCTGATATCTATTTCCCAGTATTCATCAGCCACTGGATGGTGGGGGTCAACTATCCCTTGGTCCTCTCATGATAATTATTGGGTGGGGGTAGCACTACAGTTTTGGGTTTTAAAAACATAAACCTGTCCATGGCCAGAGTTTTGTATTGGAAGGGGCCTTTCTGCCTTTTGTGGACATTGACACCATTCCTCGTATTTGGTTTTCTGTGACCTCCCCTCTCTGTCATTTTCATGATTTCATCTCTTTTGCAGGACTCAAGCCTGTATTTGTGATCTAACACAAATCCCCACTGTCAGCCAATTAAAGCAAATGAGAAGAAATGACCTTTTTCACATGTGTCATTAAGAATCATATGAATTGTATATTGCACCATGTAACTTGTCTCGTGACTAAACCCGGCACCGCATGCATCTGACACAATACCAACCACTGAAATAAAAAATTTAGCCAACACAGTATCACCAACATTAACAAAGATAGTGAACCTATCACTAGAGGAAGGAATCATGCCAGATAGTCTAAAAGGGGCAATTGTAAAACTGATCCTAAAGAAGAAAAACAGCGACCCACTTAACCTGAGCAATTACAGACCAGTTTCAAACCTACCACTAATCGCAAAACTAATTGAAAAAACTATACAAAAGCAACTAGCGGAACACTTAGATAATAATAACATCTTGTATCCATCACAGCATGGCTTTAGAAAACACTATAGCACTGAAACACTCCTGCTAGCACTAACGGACAACATCATGAGAGGATTCGACAACGGCAAACATTATATCTTAGCAATGCTGGACCTCTCAGCAGCATTTGATACTGTAAATCATGAAATCCTTTTAAATAGACTAAATGAAATAGGTTTAAGTAACATAATTCTCAAATGGTTTAGATCATATCTAAGCAACAGATATTTCCAAGTTCAAATCAAAGACGTAATGTCAGAGAAAATACACTTGCAAACAGGGGTTCCACAAGGGTCAGCTCTATCTGCTACCCTCTTCAACATATACCTTCTACCATTGTGCCACCTACTAGCCGGTCTAGGAATAACACACCAAATATATACGCTGACGACATTCAACTAATACTACCCATAGATGAAACTATTGAAAAAACACTAAACTTAGCCAATATGTACCTCGATATCATAAAACAACTACTAAACCAAATGGAGCTAGTAATCAATATTGAAAAAACAGAATTCCTACACTTAGAACGAAAAAAGAATGAGATCATCCAAAAGACATTCACAATCAAAAACAACCAAAAAATAGAACTAGCAAAGAAAGTACGGAACCTAGGAGTTATAATCGATTCTGAACTAAGCCTAAAACAACATATATCATTAAAAGTGAGAGAGGGATATTCCAAACTCATGGTTCTCAGAAGACTCAAACCGCTGCTAATGACTGTAAACTTTCGTTCAGTGCTACAAGCATTGATTTTTGCAAGCACCGACTACTGCAATACCTTACTACTAGGTCTACCATACACATCACTTAGACCATTACAAATTCTACAAAACACTGCTGCAAGAATTTTGACAGGAAAAAGTAAAAAAGACCACATCACAGAAACCCTAGCTGAGTTACACTGGCTCCCAATTGAGCAAAGAGTTCAATTCAAAACACTTTGCACCATACATAAATTAATACACAATGAAAAAGCAGAGTGGCTCAACACAGCCCTCCACGTTCACGTACCAAACAGAAATCTAAGATCAGCTAACAAAGCACTTCTTACAATTCCATCAATAAAAACAGCAAGACTCACACAAGTAAGAGAAAGAGCTCTATCGCTGGCAGGGCCCTTACTATGGAACACCATGCCTTTAGAATTAAGGTTACAAAGTGACAACAAATCCTTTCAAAAAAAACTAAAAATCTGGTTATTTAAGAAGGCCTATCAAAGAGAGTAGGTGAATAGTGAAGCCGGTGAAGTGCAAGATATGAACAAAAGCGAGACGCGTGTAGCTGTATTTTATTTATTTTTTATATTACTTTGTCTGATCATCCATCTCTATAAGATAAAGTGACACTGATAAAGTTAGCATTGCTTTTAATTCCGAAAAAAACAAAACACTGTACAGTATCTTATCACACTACATTTATCTTATTTTAAAAAACTATTTTATTTATTTATTTAAAATATTTCTATACCGGCCTTCATGAATGGGATTCATATCAGGCCGGTTTACATGAAACAAGGGAAAAACCAAGTAACTATAAATAAGAAAGGTCGAAACAATCAAAGTTACAATAAAACAGGGGTATTAAAACTTGGGAGCTAGAGTAGCTAGGAATAAGTGAAGTAGGAGTAGGAGCGATAGAAATTAACTAGATACCGTATTTTTCGCTCCATAAGACGCACTTTTTTTCCCCCAAAGGTGGGGGGAAAATGTATGTGCGTCTTATGGAGCGAATATAAAAACCCCCCCCCCCCCCCCGACTCCCCCAAGACCTGCCGACTTAATTTCCTACAACCCCCCACCCTCCTGACCCCCCCAAGACCTGCCGAATTAATTTCCTGCAACCCCCCACCCTCCTGACCCCCCCCAAGACCTGCCAAACGTCCCTGGTGGTCCAGCGGGGGTCCATTAGCGGTCCGGGAACGATCTCCTGGGCGTGAGCCGTCGGCTGCCAGTAAACAAAATGGCGCCGACGGCCCTATGCCCTCACTATGTCACTGAGACCGATCGCTGCTATTGGTCGGTCTCAGTGACATAGTGAGGGCATAGGGCCGTCGGCGCCATTTTGTTTACTGGCAGCCGACGGCCCTATGCCCTCACTATGTCACTGAGACCGACCAATAGCAGCGATCGGTCTCAGTGACATAGTGAGGGCATAGGGCCGTCGGCTGCCAGTAAACAAAATGGCGCCGACGGCCCTATGCCCTCACTATGTCACTGAGACCGATCGCTGCTATTGGTCGGTCTCAGTGACATAGTGAGGGCATAGGGCCGTCGGCGCCATTTTGTTTACTGGCAGCCGACGGCTCACGCCCAGGAGATCGTTCCCGGACCGCTCCTGGACCCCCGCTGGACCACCAGGGACGTTTGGCAGGTCTTGGGGGGGTCAGGAGGGTGGGGGGTTGCAGGAAATTAATTCGGCAGGTCTTCGGGGGGTCAGGAGGGTGGGGGGTTGCAGGAAATTAATTCGGCAGGTCTTGGGGGGGTCAGGGGGGTGGAGGTTGTTAATTTAAAGGGTTGGGATGGGGGGGGGGGGGTTTGGGGGTTCCCACAGAAAGAAAAATTTTCTGATCTGGGGAGTGGACCGAAATGGCCCTCCCCAGACCCGAAAACAAAATGGGGAGAAAAAAAAAAACTATGCACTCCCCTAATTTGCTCCATAAGACGCCCAGACGCAGAGCCGGTTTAGCACAATTTTTTTTTTTTTTAAATTTTCCCCCTCTGAATCCTAGGTGCGTCTTATGGTCAGGTGCGTCTTATGGAGCGAAAAATACGGTAATTATCATATAATATGGTATGAAATTGGTAGACATTCAGTTCCTTGATCTGAGTATGATGAGTTAATTTGTGTTAGGGGAAGGCTTGGAGGAAAAGCCACGTCTTAAGTTTCCTTCGGAAGGTGAGGAGGCAGGGTTCCAGTCTTAAATCAGTCGGTAGTTTGTTCCAGAGGACTGGTCCTGCTGTAGAGAAGGAACGTTCTTTGGTGGTTGTTAGCCGGGTGGATTTGGTAGGTGGAACTTGCAGCATTCCTTTATATGCCTCTCTGATGGGCCTGTCTGAGGCATGGAGTTTGAGTGGGGACTGTAGGTCTAGGGTGAGTTGTTTGTGAATGGTTTTGTGAATTATGGTGAGTGTTTTATGTTGAATTCTGTATTTTATTGGCAGCCAGTGTAGGTTACGGAGGATGGGGGTAATGTGGGCACTTCGGTTAGTATTAGTTAAGATTCTGGCTGCTGCGTTCTGGAGCATTTGTAGTGGTTTTGTTGTTGAGATGGGGAGCCCCAGAAGTAATGCGTTGCAGTAGTCCGTTTTTGAAAATAGTGTAGATTGAAGGACAGTTCTGAAGTCCTGGAAGTGGAGGAGTGGTTTAATTCTTTTCAAAACTTGAAGCTTGTAGAAGCATTCTTTGGTGATATTATTAATTGATTTTTTTAGGTTCAGATGATTGTCTAGTATGATTCCTAAATCTCTTGTTTGAGAAATCTGTGTGTCCGAGGATGTGAAATCGGTGTTGGTCATGTGTTCAGGGGAGATGAGCAGGATTTCCGTCTTGGAAGCGTTGAGAACTATGTACCGGACCGATATGGCACTCGTGTAAAGTAACGTTTCAGCATCTTTATTTGTTTGTGCCTATTGTAAACCGTTGTGACGGAAACTACTAAACGACGGTATAGAAAAGACTTAAATAAATAAAATAAAAAGTTTGTCTTGCAGGCTTTTTCTATGCTTTAACACAATTTATGCTGAATTCAGGGTTTGTTTGTTTTTTTACCTCTGAACTGGGGTATCCCCAAAAGCAGAGAGGAAAAAAACAAAACTAAGGTTCAATTAGTAGCTGGAAAGCACAGAAAAACTCCACAGTTTATTGAATATCACCATTTTTCTTTAATGGTCAACCTGTACTGAGCATGCTGGCTGGAGATATTTCCTGCAACATGATTAAACATTGCTGTCTCTCTGCATACTCCACAATAATGCCATCTCCAAAACCAAAAATAGCCATGTACTGAGCATGCTCGGGGTGATGTCATTTCCTGTGCGATCATTAAACATGGCTGTCTCCGTCTGTTCTACGGTGATGATTGCTGCACATGTTTGGCAGTGATGTCATTTCCTGCCCCTCATACTACCAGCACTGCAGCTCCTATACAGGCTGGCAAGACTTGACCTTTAGTTCAAATCATAGGTTTTATTAAAAATGTTTGCATAATTTTTTATTACAGTTGGTTTCCAATGATCTAAGTTACAAAATTGGCTTTCAGTACATGGTAGAGTTTATTTCAAATACATTTCCTTTTTGAAACAGATGGGAGAATTTCTATCCCTGTAAATGAGAATTGGAAACTAACCTCAGCTCTTTTTCTTCGAAGGATGTGCCATTGCCAGCTAGGGGACCCTATTCCATCGTGTGCTTGGAAGAGGAGGTTATCCCAGTCATTCTCAAGAGGGAGTTATATGTCTATGAGATTCATTGCATATACAGAAATGCTTTGTATGTCCTCCCGCTAAGCCATTCTGTGACTTGTTTTCTAACTATTCACTCTTTTACGAAAAATTGGAATTAGGCCATGCACAGATTTTATTAAACATGTGAACATGTAAGAGTCAAGTTTAAGACCCGCGCGCATATGCACACCGGCTTTTAAAATCCCTGCATGAATATGCGGGCGGCCTGCGACTCGCGCACGCAGGGGGAATTTTACAGTGCAATGCGCGGTGACACAAGTAGGGAACTTCCTCATACCGCTATCTAACCTTCCTACCTTTTCCCCTCTCCCCCCTACCACCTACCTAACTCTTAGATTTTTATTTTTTTTTTATTTTTTACCTTGCTGCTCCTTTGGTGCATCAGTAGTTTCCATTCGCCGGCTGGCTGCCGGTGTGCACTTTCCTAGCCCACCCCTTTCAGACAGGTCGGCACTTCATCGCATATCGGGGGATACATGTGGCTGGGCCACACATGCAACCCCCAAAATTTACATGTGCGGCCTTTTTAAAATTGGGCCGTTACTTTTTTACAGAGTTTCAAAACGCACAAATTACAAAAATATGCTTATGGCTTTCTATACATAGTACAGCTGTTATTTCAAAATACATCTTGGGTTGCTTCAATTGTCTATAACCTTTCTCCTTTCTAAAAAAAAAAAAAAATACAACATGTCACTGCACTATTTAAAAAATGAGGTGTGCTCTCTTTCACAGATTTATACAGTCGGTAAGCCTTACAATTGATCTTTATTGACGCTGGGCCTAACTAGATGACTTCTGGTCACCTAGGGGATCTCTGAATTGTTGACAGACTTGATCAGATTCATAACTGTATTTATATCCTCATTACAAGGCCCCAGTCTTATACCCCATGACCCTCAATAGGCTTATGACATACTCTAGACATAGTCTGTCATAAACACTTTTCAGCTCCTGCTTTCCCATATCCCAGCACCATTTCAAGCAGTCGTGAAAATTCTATCGCACGCCTCGTAGTTACGGAGGACTCCATGCCAACATTACTGTATAATGCAGTGCTCCATTGACCATATGAGTGAATAGAAGATGCTTTTAGAGTACACATTTGTTTAAAAAGCCTCTTTTTGTTCCACCATTTCATGTCCCCTATATCCAGCTGCACAGATTATAATCGGCTTGAATCCTTGTGATCACATTACCCCTGTATAGCACTCGCTCCATGGTCTCCCCATACAATGATGCATACAGCACAAAAGAGCAGTCATTCACAATTTATTTATTTATTTATTTTTGGTTTTTATATACCGGAAGTTCCTGTATACAATACATATCACTCCGGTTCACATTTAACAGAAATAACTATCGCCGGGGAGGCGGTTTACATGGAACAATCTAGTACGGAATATCAATACACCATGGACTATTTCAACTTTTGCAATCCATTTCCCTCAAGCTCCCGCCGGGCGGCTGCCCAGAATTATTAGAGATCCTGTCTCCCCGCATGAGAGAGCTATCTCTATAGCAGGTCCCATCTTATGGAACTCTCACCTTGCCCAGGTTCATAATATAAGAGTTAAGAAAGCCCTTAAAACCCACCTGTTTAAGGAAGCCTTTGAAATAAGTGACTAATTTGCTATTTTCCTAGCATGTAGCAGATGGACTCAGGACCAATGGGTATAGTGTACTCCTGTTAGCAGTTGGAGGCGGATCAGATTTCAATCTGACGTCAGCCCCCTAGTACATATACCCCTGCAGGAAGTGCAGCTCTTCAGTATTTTCCGTTTCCATAGCAGTTAGGGACTACCTGCATGCTCTCACAGCATTAGAGCAAAATTTAAAGGAGAAAACCCAAAATAATAAGAAAACCTACCTCAACAGCAAGCTCCGCTCTCCTGCGGTGACACCCTCGGGTCCCTCCCCCAGTTGAGAATTCCCGAGGTGATTTCCGTGGTCCCTCGAAGGTAAGCCTCGGACCGGCAGCCGACCCTCGGTGGGGACCTAGCCCCTGATCTCGGGCGCACCTGAGAGGCAGCAGGTGCAACCACGAGCGTGGTGGTGAAGGTATTTGCCCTCTCCTCCCGCAGCCGGAGACCGCCCGGAAAGAAACCGGGATGCAACGAGACATGGTAAGGTAGAAATCTTGTTTAAAGTCTCCGGTCTCCGAGGAGTCGCACAGGTCACTGGCCGGGACCAGTGCCACCAGGTTGATCCGCCCTAGCAGGGCTCGACCCCGGTTAGAGCCAAGGGCTCTACCACGTGGGGACCCTCCGAGGTGGTCACCATATAGCCCGCGTGGTTGCCATCGCCATTTTGGCCCTGTTCACCGCCCCTGACCGCCGTCTCGATCCATGTGCATAGGGCGAGTCGTGCGCACAACGTTACATGCTTAAGTGCAGTATGCACAAGTTATGCGCGCAACTCGCACGTATTAGGCCAGGCGCATAACTACGACTTGTGCGCACACCAGCGCGCACATCCGTCCACGTGCACATATTCGACGCACAAGAGATTTCTGCGTCTATACCTATGACACCACCAGAAAAGGAGCTCAAGGTACAGGGCCTCTGCCCAGCATGCCACATCAGAGCCGCACAACACGAAGAGGCCGACGCCCTGTGTATCCAGTGCGAGGAAGCCCTGGGGGATGAAGCCCAGGGCCAGCCCCATCCATGCCTAAGTGCTAGTTCCTCAATAAGTACCCCGGACCTAGCAAATCCCAGCGGGACCCCTCCCTCAAACGGGACCCTCCAGGGACACAACGCCTCTTAGCTTGGACCCAGCGTTTATCTCCTGGGTGGAAGTGGAATTTTTCAAAGGCCTGCACACCTTATTTATTTATTTATTTATTTATTTATTTATTTAATGGTTTCTTATATACCGAGGCACGTTTGCAAAACATCACCTCGGTTCACAATGTAACATAACTTAGCAACAAGCTTTACAATAATAATAATAATAATAATAATAACTTAGGAACAAGCTTTACAATAATAACATTAACAGGTAGCGGTTAATAGGGCAGGGGATGATAATACGAGATATATATACAAATGTACATGTTAGTTTTAACAATAAAGTTATATAAAGCAATCAGGAAAATCAGCAGGGTGAAGTGAACGATGGAAGGGGAAGATGAGGAGAAGACCTAAAGAGGTTGGGAGGGGGGGGAGAGAAGATAGCGAGGGTGAGGGTCAATTGGGTAGGGAGAGAAAAAGAAAGGGCGAGGGTCAGGTGGGCAGTCGGTTAGGCGGTCAAGTCATATCTTAGGTGAGAGACAAATCGTTAGTCAGGGTATGCTAGTTTGAACAGCCATGTTTTAAGATTGTGCTTGAATTTTTTGTGGCAAGGTTCCTGGCGTAATTGGGAAGGCATTTTATTCCAGTGGGCGGTTCCTGCGATGATGAAAGATCGCTCTCTAAAGGTGGTATGCTTCATGAACTTTGGAGAGGGTATCTGGAGTTTGGCCAGGTGATGCGTTCTTGTGGGTCTTGTCGGAGCGTGAAGCAGGAGATGTTCAGGGAACCATTGCATGTCATGGTTATGAATGGCTTTGTGTATGAGCGTGAGTACTTTATATACTATCCTGGAGGCTACGGGGAGCCAATGTAATGATTGAAGGACGGGAGTAATGTGGTCATGACGGTGAGTATTGGTAAGGATGCGTGCTGCAGCATTTTGTAATAACTGTAGAGGTTGTAGGGTACTTTTTGGTAAGCCTAGGAGGATAGCGTTGCAATAATCAAGTTTGGACAGGATCATAGCTTGCAGAACTGTGCGGAAGTCAGAGGTATGAAGAAGAGGTTTGATTCTCTTCAAGGTGTGGAGTTTGAAAAATCCGCTTTTTATGGTGGCTGAAATGAATTTTTTGAGATTAAATTGATCGTCTATCATAATGCCAAGGTTGCGGACTAGTAGGGTAGGAGGGCAACTGGGTAGTGAGGGTGTGGGGGAGAGACTGCGTGAAGGGTTGTTGGGAGGGGAGAGAATGAGTAGCTCTGTTTTGTTAGTATTGAGTGCAAGGAAATTATCTGAGAGCAGTTTATTTATCTCAGATAGTGCAGAGTTCCAGATCTTCATTGCGTTTGCAATGGAATCATTAATAGGGATGAGTATCTGCACGTCGTCAGCATATATAAAGTGCTGGATACCCAGTTTCGAGAGGAGTTGGCAGAGGGGGAGGAGGTATATATTAAATAGTGTAGAAGAGAGGGATGAACCCTGTGGTACTCCTTGAGATAGGTTAGATTTGTTACAACCAATTTTTACACTGTAGCTTCTGTCACTAAGGTATGATTGGAACCATAGTAGGGCTGTGCCAGCAATGCCAATTTCCATGAGGCGTTTGATGAGTGTGAGGTGGTTTACGGTATCAAATGCCGCAGAGATATCTAATAGTGCAAGTATGTGGGATTGTCCGTTGTCCATGGCTTTAAGTATAGATTCTGAGAGGGTGATGAGTAGTGTTTCTGTACTATGGTGTTTGCGAAAACCATATTGAGATGTGGAGAGTATGTTGTGTTCATCAATGTATTCAGTGAGTTGTTTGTTGATAATCTTTTCCAGTATTTTGGAGAGGAAAGGGAGGTTTGATACTGGGCGATAGTTGGCTAGTTCGTTAGGATCCAAATTAGGTTTTTTGAGAGTGGGTTTGATAATGGCGTGTTTAAGTTGCTTTGGGACTTGGCCTAGGGTAATGGATTTGTTCAGAATGTTTGCGATGTGTTTGGCTGTAGTAGCTGGGCTTGTGAGTAATATTTTGGTAGGCAGGTTGTCTGAGGGGTGATAGGCGGGTTTGATTTTTTTGAGGGTGGTTTCAATTTCTAGTGCAGATGTGTTTTCAAAGTTCAATAGTGAGGAGTTTGGGTTTTTCGTGTGTGGGTGTGATTGTGTGTTTTGATTGGTGCAGTTTATTGGGGTGTTTTTGGGTGTAGGTGAGTTTGGGGAGCCAGAATGAGCTGTGAAGCGTGCCATAATGGTTTCCACTTTAGAGAGGAAGTAAGATGCTAGATTCTCACATTTTGTTTCATCGTCATTGTCAGGATTACATCTGTCTTGAGATGTAATGAGGCTGTTTACATATTGGAAGAGGGCTTGTGGGTTGAACTGGAATTGATGGATTCTTGTGGCATAGAAATCTTTTTTTGCTTTTTCTGTGGCTTTTCGGTATGCGTGTAATTGGGTGCGAAACTGTGTTAGTGTAGTAGGGAGGCGGTTCCTTCGCCAGGTTTTTTCTAATTTACGAAGATTCAGTTTCATGGTTTTAAGTTCATTTACATACCATGGTTTTTTGTTATTCTTTTCTAAGTTGATTTTTTTGGTTTGAGAGGGGCAGAGTTTATCTGCTATGTTGGTGGTAATTTGGAACCATGAAGAGGTGGCGGAGTTAGCATCTGTAAGGTCTAGGTTAGGTAGTTCCTCTGAGAGGGCGTCTAATATATCTTCGGTTTTAGCCTGTTTTCGGAAACTGATTGTTTTTGTAGGTTGTGAGGTTTGGGGGGAATCTTGTATAGTGCACCATGTATCTATACGGTAGTGATCTGACCAGGGAATGGGCGTACAGATGGGGTGGTCAGCTTGGATTAAGGTGTTGGTAAATATAAGGTCAAGGGTATGACCCGCTTTGTGTGTGGGGTTGGTCACCATCTGTTTGAAACCAAGGGCATTCATAGCTGTCAATATGGTTTCGCATGATGGGGAGAGGGGGTCACAGTCAACATGGAGATTGAAGTCTCCGAGAATGATGGCTGGGTTAGCAATGTTTATGTGTTTAGAGATGTATTCTATGAGGGGGGAGGGGTTCTTTTCTAGGATGCCAGGGGGGGCGTAGATTAAACAGAGTTGGAGAGAGCTGGATCTAAAGATGCTGATCTCTAGTTTAGGTGGGGGGGAGTAGATTGAAGAGAGAAGTTGAATCTCTTTTTGGCTGCAAGGAGTAGTCCGCCCCCTTTCTTTTTGTTCTTCGTTCTTCTTTCTTCGTTCACATGCAGATGAAGCCTCCAGTAACACAGCCACAGCCTTCACCAGAGGACTACTACGCTCCGGGCCCCACTAGGCCCAGCGTAGTGAATCCACCACCCAGAAGTCCCACTTACGGGGACAACAACATCTTGGAGGAGGAATCAGAGCCCCTGGAGGAAGGGGAACTCCCTCCAGGGACAGAGCCTCAACAGATCATGAGACGCTTCTTCACCAAGAACGAGCTTCCAGACCTGGTCACCAGCAGCCTGAAGGAACTTGTGATCCCGGGCATAAGTGCCTCGGGGGAACCTAAGACAAATCCTCTGCTAGAGGGACTCCGTCAGACTTCCCGCCATTTCCCTCTGTTACAAGCCGTTCAACAGCTAATTGACCTGGAATGGATTGCTCCAGAGTCCACATTCCAAAGGGGGACAGGCTATGGCAGCCATGTACTCTCTGGACCCGGCAGCCAAAGACCTTCTGACATGCCCAAAAGTAGATGCTATGGTCTGCGCGGTCTCGAAGCGCACCACTATCCCAGTGGAGGGAGGTGCAGCACTCAAAGATGAGCAAGACAGACATCTGGAATCCATCCTTAAACAGTCCTTTGACGTTGCCGCTATGTCCCTACAAATAGCGGCCTGCTGCACTGTTGTGACACGTGCCTGCCTATCACAGATCAGGAGCAACACCCCTGGGGAAGCTATGGAACCAGCAGTATCATTCCTCGCGGACACTGCTTCCGACCTGGTACGCACCGCAGCTAGAGGAGTGTCATCAGCTGTGGCAGCCAGGAGGCAACTCTGGCTCCGAAGCTGGTCGGCCAAACCTTCTTTCAAATTGAGACTCACAAGGATGCCCTTCAAGGGATCCCCCCTGTTCGGCAGTGAATTAGAGAAACTGGCTGACAAATGGGGCGAGTCCGCACTACCGCGGCTACCGGAGGACAAAAGCAAGAGAAACCAGCGACCCTTCCCCTGATCCTCCAGGGGCAGAGATTCACAGCACTTCAATCCATACAGAAATAATTATCAAGCGCCCTGCTCTACAGGCAGGAACCAGCCCTTTCGGAACAAGCACAACAAAAGGGGAACCAGCTCGGGTCCAGGCCCCAGCCGCACCCCACAATGAGATTCAGCCGACCCGTCCAAGGGAAGAAGCCATAGGTGGCAGACTAGCCCTATTCTACCACAGATGGGACGAGATAACTTCGGACAAGTGGGTCCTAACCATCATTCGAGAGGGGTACTACCTGGATTTCCTACGAACCCCTCCGGACAAGTTCGTGGAATCCCCCTGCCACGACCCCTCCAAGAAGGTGGCAGTGGAAGCTACACTGACCAGACTAGTGGCCCTCGAGGCCATAACCGCAGTACCTCCACAAGAAATAAATACTGGGCATTATTCCATTTATTTTATAATTCGCAAGAAAGAGGGGATGTTCAGGCCCATCCTGGACCTGAGGTCGGTCAACCGCCACCTGAGGATTTCCCGCTTCCGCATGGAAACCCTACGCTCTGTAATAAGGGCGATACAACCGGGAGAGTTTCTCACATCCCTGGATCTTTCGGAGGCCTACCTACACATCCCGATCCATCAGGAACATCAGTGCTTCCTACGCTTCAAAATCCTGGACCGTCACTACCAGTTCCGGGCACTATCCTTCGGGTTAGCCACAGCACCCCGGACGTTCACCAAGATCATAGTGGTGGTGGCGGCAACACTGAGGAAGGAAGGAATCCTCGTACACCCTTACCTAGATGATTGGCTGATCAGGGTGAAATCCCCAGAGGAAAGTCACCAGGCAACCAACAGAGTCAAAACTCACAGTCTCTAGAATACCTAGGAGTCCAATTCGACAAGGACAGCCTGACTCCCACAAGGAGATCAAAACTGCGGAACCGGTTACAAATCCTGCTGAGCGAACCTCGCCCCACAACATGGGATTACCTGCAAGTCCTCGATCTGATGGCATCCACACTGGAAGTAGTGCCATGGGCGCGAGCTCACATGAGTCCCCTACAGCGCTCACTTCTATCGCGATGGAGTCAACTGTCTCAGAACTACGCCGTGTGTCTACCACTCCCGGGCAGAGTTCGGACCCAGCTACGATGGTGGCTGCAGGTCAGCCACTGAGCCAGGGAACAAGACTATCTTCACCAACCTGGACCCTGCTCACCATAGATGCCAGCCTACAAGGATGGGGAGCACACTGCGAGAAGCTAACCGCCCAAGGGTAGTGGAACGCAGAAGCGTCGGGATGGAACATCAACTGCCTAGAAGTGCGGGCGGTCAGACTAACCTGCCTACAGTTCGTTCACAGACTCCGAGACAAAGCGGTCAGAGTAATGTCGGACAACGCCACAACAGTGGCCTACATCAACCGTCGGGGGAACCAGAAGCCAACAGGTGTCTCTGGAAATAGACCCCCTAATGTCGTGGGCAGAAGTAAATCTCCAGGAGATCTCGGCCGTCCACATCGCCGGGAAAGACAAAATCACGGCGGACTAGCTCAGCAGAGAAAATCGAGACCCAGGAGAATGGAAGCCAGGGCCGCCATCAGGAATTTTGAGGCCCCATACAGCCAAAATGTCAGACAGTGAACGCTGGCAGGACAGAGCGCGCGGACGAGTCTCTGTCTGCGGTGCTCTGTAAATCAATGCTATGTGTGTCTAAAAGACACGCATAGCATTGATTCTCTCCCTTCTCTGGGGCCCGCACCCAGGGCCGGCTCCAGGTTTCAGTAGGCCCCTGGGCGACAGACTGTCGGAGAGAGCCTCAGTGGGCCTCTTTGCCATGAACTAATACATCCCCCAAGCGCACCTGCCGCCTGGCGGCTGCGGGCCCCCATATGTGGCAGTAGATCCTGGGGCCCCATACTGCAGGCCCAAGAATACTGCCCTGATGGCGGCCCTGATGGAAGCTGTCGACTGCAGCGTTCCAAATGATAGGGAACCGGTGGGGAACACCAGACATGGACCTTCCGTTGATATTGTCTAATTCAGGAAAAACGATTGCACATCCCTAGTGGAGACTTATAAGAACAAAAGATTTGCTATACATACTGAGTTAGACCATAGGTCCATAAAGCCCAGTATCTTGTTTCCAATAGTGGCCAATCCAGGGCCCAAGGATAAGACAACTCCACCTTAATAAAAGTTTATGTCCAAGACTTTTTAAAATGCTGCTACACTAACATTTTTTTCACCACTTCCTCTGCAACAAATTCCAGTGCCTAATTATGGGTTGAATAAAAAATATTTTCTCTTAGTTTTAAATGTATCACTTAGTAACTTCATTGTGTGTCCCCTGGTCTTTGTACTTTTCAAAAGAGTAAACAACTGATTTAATGTTTACTCGTTCCATTCCACTCAATATTTTATACACCTCTGTCATATCTCCCTTGAGCCGTTTCTTTTCCGAACAGAAGATAAAGGGAATAGAACAATTCCCCTATAGTTATCTGTACCTTTTCTAATTCTGCTATATCTTTTTTGAGATGTGGTGACTAGAACTGCACACAGTACTCAGGATGAGTTCGCACCATGGAGCACTACAGAGGAATTATGATTTTCTCTGTTTTATTCTCCATTTCTAATAATTTCTACTATTTTATTTGTTTTTGGTTTTTTTTGCTGCTGCTGTGCAGAGAGCAGAAGATTTCAACATATTATCAATGAAGATGCCTAGATCTTTTTCCTGAATTCTGACTACTAATGTGGATCCCTTGCATTGTGAAGCTATAATTTGGGTTACTTTTCCAAGGGACAGTAACTTTTAAACCAGCATGCAGGCACACGTGTGTAGGTTTGTTGGGCCACGCCCAGGGACACAGCTATTTTATAACATATGCGCGTATATGCACACGTTATAAAATAGCCTGGCTGTGCGCACAAGTACTCTTTTTCACATTCTCCTTCGACAGCGGAAGATTCCGGAGATTCCATCATAATTCCTTCTGACTCCACTTTGAGGACATTGTCCATAGGAATGTGGTGGAGCTTTTGGACCTCCTTGAGAACAATAGGTTGCCCCTCTCTTTCTATCGGGAAGGGGAGATATGACTGGGTTTCCAGAGGCAACCCTTATGTGTTCTCCCTTGGACGCCTGGTTGTCCACCTCTACAAGAGGTGGCCTTCGTTCTCTGCTTCCAGGAAAAGGGATTTCGCTATCTGACTGGCGGTTGCTCTTTGGTCCCCGTGGGATTTGAGAGCAGATCGGGTGATAGCACGCTTTCCTAGGTCATCCTACAGTGCAGCCTGCTTGTTTTGCAAGGGGGCTATTCTGGATTCCGTTTCCCCGGTGTACTTGGGGTATCGCAAGTACACTGGGGATCTCCCCTGCGAAGATTAGATGTTTCTCCCATGCGGGAGTCACATTTTTTATACCTGCTGAGCACAATATACATTTTTTCACTGATGGCTGTTCTTGTCAGTCATATGGGATCCTACCTCTGTGAGGAGGGTTCTGATCTAATTGCATCCTGGTTGGCAGGTATGCCTTTCAACCTCTCACCATGTCTAAGGCTGTGTGAGTTAGGGGATGAGGGACACCTCAACCAAGGTGCTACACTTTTATGTTGTGGTGGCTTATGAGCTATATTTCCCCCTTTTTTAGAGAGAGCCCCGTCTGCGGGCAGGGAGGTCCTGGTTCACGCAGACATTGTCCCACTTACTGGACTGTGCGATTACTTGGGGAAAGTATACATACTCATGGCTTTAGGTACTGATACCTAGGCCAGGTTGGTGGGCAGTCTGTTCTGACATCAGACTGACCCTGACCTGGTTACCCTTTGGGTTTCCAGGCTGATGAAGAAATCCTGTTTCTACAGTGGTTTGGACTTGTGGCATCCCCTTGGTGGAGTTTCTGGATTTCTTCCCCGGGAGGTTCGTTCTCAGTTTCAGCCTTTTCTATTTTGCTGAGAGGTCTCGCTTAGGGGGTCGGGGAGCAACTCCCTACTGGAATCAGCAGTGAATTGTTTGGGTGGGGTTGAGATATACAGCCTAGCAGCTTTTTCTTATCCCTGGGATCTGCCTCCTTGTCTTCACTCCTTCTGACTTCCAGTTGGAATGTTGGAGGGAGGGGGGAGAAAAGCTAGGGCGTTCGTGATATATCTTTGTGTTTGCCTGCAGTAAACGGTACACCAATTTTTCCCTGCTTTTTTTTTTTTTTTTTTGCCACCTTGTGGCCAGTATTGCCTTTAGCTTTTCATACTTTACTGGGTTGACCAAAGTGCCTTCCAGCCCCCTGAGCTATCCTATGGATGGGCCTACCCTTGACAGGGTGGAGCATGAATGAGCTTCAGGCCTAGCTTAACTCCCTGCTGGGGGGTTTGGACTAACAATCCCGTTTCAGGGATTGCTTTTCATCCCCTGACACTCTTGATGCCTGACCTGGGTGGTCAGATCTGTCTGGTACTTTAGCAGGTAGGGTTTGCCACAGACCCTGCTACTCTTGCTGCTGCTTCTTCTAAGTGTTGCTTGGGTTTTCTGCCCAGCATGCCTAGCAGCCAATCAGTGGGCGCTCATCTGCAAATGCATTCTGTCCTTCAGATGCTAGTGGCCCGCAGTTTCTTTCTGGAGGCCTCTATGGCCCCAGGTGGTTGTTCGATTGTCTAGTGACACCGAAGGAAACTGCGTGGTCTTCGTCCAAGAGTTCTTCTCTTGGTTGATTCTCTAGGCCTTTTCCTGTATCCAGGAGGATCTAGACCTACTTTGCTTGTGAGGGTTCACTGATCCTAAACCTTGATTGTAATATTGTCTGTGAGGCAAACTATGTTTTTCACTGGACTTAGGCACCTCTGCTACACATCGGGTTTTGTGTCTCAGTCTGTTCTATGATTTTCTTTTTGTAGAAGCCAGTTCTTTCCTGCCTAGACCCATTTTTTGAGTTGGCTGCCTCACAGGCAAATGGGAAAAAGGTGGTGCTTTCAGCACTATGGGTTCCCTGCTCTATCCTGTGTAGGCAGCCTACAGCATAAGAATCGTTCATGAGTGAGGACTGCCATCCTGTTTGTTCTCAGAGAAAGCAGAGATGCTTACCTGTAGCAGATGTTCTCCGAGGATAGCAGGCTGTCAGTCCTTACAAAAACAAACCCACCTTACCACTGAGTTGGTTTTTCCATGTATTAGCTATATCATGGACTGAGGGTCTCTGCCTATGGAGCAGGGTGGTAACTTCAGCTGCACGTGCTCAGTAGGGCATGGTTGAAAGCTGTAGAATCTTGGAGATCAACGTTCCGGGTTGGGCTCCATCTGATGCCACCCATGTGTGAGGACTGCCATCCTGCTGTCCTCGGACAACACCTGTTACAGGTAAGCAACCCTGCTTTATTCAGAAACATTAGAAGAAACATGTTAAACTCAGATCTCATTTAATCCCATGGTTTATCTCTTCTTGCATGCGATTTGCTTATTTGTTTAATGAATGCTGGATCTATCAAAAAGAGATTGGCACAGCTTGCCTAGAAAAGTGTTGAGTCTATTGATCCTTTGCAAAAAAGAAACTACATTTAGAGCTCTGTCCCATTAGTATTACAGCCCCTTATGAGGTTTTATTAGTTAAGAACAAATGCAGGGCAATCTGTTTATTCTATTGTCCTCCAGGATCCTTAAACAGCGATTATACACCAGTCTAATCAGACTTAAGACAGGAACTAATTGATATCATAGGACTGGGAGACTTCAACCTCCACGTGGATTATCTTCCTCTCTCTCATGCGTGTGAGAGCTTTCTTTCCCTGGGTTGGGACCAGATGGTTAACACCCCACCACATCAGCATGGTCACACACCTCGCCATCAATTCCTTTTCAGTACCGATCTTCAACACACCTTGCCCCGTCCCTCAGATCAGCCTCTCCGATACACTAAGTCCTCACCTACCCCTCACCTAGCGATAAACTCTCCTTATGTTCTCCCTCCCTTTAAAAATGGTTAATTCGTATGTTGAAAAAATGTTCGTTTCCAGTATGTAATTGTTGCTCTTTTTAAACCTATGACTCGAACACCGTTCTTATTATAATAAGTTGTTCCAATGTGATTAAATTGTATTAAGTTGTTCCCATGTAAACCGGAGTGAAGGCAGTCTGCTATACTTCGGTATATAAAAGCCTCGAAATAAATAAATAAATATAAGTAAAAAAAACTTGCTTAGTTAAATTTCTCAGGCATTTCCTGTACAGAATCAGTGAGGGCGTGATGATTTTCTATTGAAATTAAATGTTGCTGTAGATCGGATCCTCTCTTTGTACTGTGGAGTGGTTTAAAGAAGAGAAGCAGTGGATTTCCCCAAATCCACCATGATACATGGTAAGATAACTATCTCTCCTGGAGAACACTGAAGTCTTTGGAGGATGCAATGCATCATTTCTGTGGGTCCTTTAAAAGTGTCTCAACAATAAGGGTATTTATAATATCCAACATCTTTTAGGAAAATGGATTCTGGAATTAAATAAGTGGCAATATTTAAGCTTTTTATTTATTTTTTTTTTTTTAGCACCCCACATCTCCTTTAATGCACATTCAGAAGTCCCATGTATAGATATTTGGGTGAAGATGCTTGTCAAGTGATTTTTACTGCAAGGATGGTTGGGGCAGTAGAGCCTGAGCCAGGGGTATGAGATGCTTTAGGAAAAACTTCATCTATGCACCCGTCCCCCCTCCAGCTCCAAAAGCTTCCTCTATCTCCCCCCAATTCCTGGCATGTTCTCGCTTGGGTGGGGAGATACTAGGAGCACAGACAGCAGTTTCAATACTGCCGTGAATCCGGAAGTGAAGCTGGGGAAGAGAGCCATCCGGGCGAGGGCAGTAAAAGAAATAGGGAGCTTGCTCCCGTTCGGGGCCAGATTGAAGGTTTTGGTGCCCATAGGCATAGTGCCACGGCAGTGCCCCTTTGAAGCTGTGCTAGCACATGACCCTAAAACAAGCAGAAAGCAGGCTCCTTTCTGGCCTTCGAAATTTGGTGCCCTTTCTTTGCCTATGTTGGCTGTGCCTAAATCCAGGCCTGCTCCCGCTGCTACAGTAAGATTCAAGCCCCAATCAATACCAACCTGGTGCAGTCCTGCTGCTTCTGCCCTAAAAAGTGTGGAACTCGACAATCTAATGCTTCCACTGGCCCTGGTTTTGGCAGATTGTGAGGCCGAGCCCTGAAAATCTCCCACAAAGAATTAGCTCCCCCTTGGCAGCTCTAACCAGGGGAAGTGGAGGAATGACAGGGTGAGCTGGGAGATCACCCATGGAGGGGGAAGGGACAAGTTAATGTCGTGCTACTGTGACGCCCCCTTGGATCTGCCCCTAGATGTCCCTAGGTCCCTGCTTAGAAAATCCACATCTTTGTGAGCCTTCCATCCTCTTCAGCCCCTCCTAACCTGGAAGGCTTGGATTGGACGGTTCAGCCTACTTAGTGAAGCCATTTTAATATTCAGGGGGAGTCAGTTCAGTTTAGCCTCAGCGCTGTGAGGAAGCCTTTTCTCTACTCCCCGGTGAGGCCTCCCAGTCTCTCCATGCACCTTATTTTTCAAGCGATCTCTCACAGTTCACTCCCCTGCCAAAGGGTCCCTCTTCTATTAGTTATAGTGAGATTTTTGGATTCCCTCTTGGGACTCTTATTCAAAGGTCTGAACGCCCTTGAGATCCGCTCTACCCCTTAGGTTGGCAAGACCGGTGCCAGCACCTTCTGTGTGAGGTTTTGATGGCTGAAGATGAATCCAGTTTTCAAAACTAAGAAAAATAATTTGGATAGTGTTTATGGGTAGGTTTTTTGGACTCACCACTCCCCATGGGAAGCCAGGGCTCTTAATAGCCTGGTTCCCACTTCCTAAAGGCTTTTCATGCATGAGAAGTCACCGATGACAAGACCAAGGAGACTGAGCAAGAGCTGGAAACTCCCAAGTGGGTCTCCACCCCAGGCTGGGTGTCCCTGAATGAGATGAGACTCAGGGAAGACTTTTCGTGTTTGAGGGGACCCCCTCCAACAGGATTCCAGTTTAGGCGCTGGGAGAGCATTATGCACATTAAAATCACCATGGGAAGCATTACCCAGATACCTGAGATAAGGAACATCTACCCCGAAGAGAAACTCACATCTGTACATCAGTCAGTTGTAACTTCACCTTTATAGATAAAAAGGACTTTAATTTAAAACCCAATGCCTTGTCCTGCCTGGTTTGTCCCAGCATCTCACCCTTTGGCATACAGCAACTAATACCACACACCGGGAGAAATTCACCACTGCCTGGGCCATAAGCAAGAGCGTCCCCCCCCCACGGAAAGGATCCACCTCTGGGATAGAGGTATGGATGGGAGGAGTGCTAGCCGGAGGCATGCCCTAAAAAGTAAAAATGTTTGTGTTCCCTTGGGAATAAACCTCCCCAAGAAAGTGTTATACTGTTTTTATTTAAAATTACACAATTTGGTGATGTAATTATTTTGTATTACTATGTTACGTGGCTAGACCTTTGGTCACCACTAATTGGCCATAGCTCCTGGCCCTTAGGATGTATATCAGCTTAAGTGGAGACAGCATTCCTGCATAGGCCCTCCCCCAGAGGCTGCCTATGGATGATGATCTCCCAGGCCACAAGGGAGAGAGAGCCCTTCTGAGAGTGAGGCAGTGTAGATTTGATTTCAATGGAGGAGGAGTGTTTTCCGTGTACTTGTTGTGTCTGTGGGCCTTTTGGGCTGAGATGAGATTGGCTCTACCTGCAGGTTCTCACCATCAGCAGGCAGACTCGGGCAAAGCAGAGGCCAATCAGGAGCTTCACCTTTACCAACTCACGTTCACCTCGGGTTGAGCCTTTGGGTGCTGGGGCCGGCAGGACTTAGGGCAGGGTCTCTGCTGATGACTGGAGATGTGGAACGAGGACAAAGGAAGGTCAAGGGCTGGCAGCAATCAGGCGTATCCAGGCAAGGGTCAAAATCAGATATCCATCTGAGAGAGAGGGTCTGATAAGAGTGAGGCAGACAGGCAAAGCATGAGCAGGTCTGGCAGACGAGGACTGGCACAAGCTGAGATGAAAGCTGGAACGGACTGGAGAAGCAACACTGTTTCTGAGGTGCCGGGTAACCATCCAGGTTGGCCTTTTATAGGAAGAGGCTGGTGACCGCGGGGCTTTTCCTGCCGCAGGCCTTTTAAATGCCTGATTGTTGGTATGCGCTAGGGGAACCGTCTGTGTCCTGTCCTGCCGGTAGGGAATGGCGTTCTGCGGTCATCAGAGGAGTCAGCAGCATCCTGCCATGCCTGGGTTGACTGTGGCAGGCCCAGTCAAGGAGGAAAGGACGGCAGTTCACGGGAGCAGCCTGTGGACCACCAAATGCAACAGTATCCCCCCTCTTAAGCCCCCTCCCTAAGACCTTGGGTTTTCTGGGATACCACTGGTGAAAGTCCTTTAAGAAGTTAGGATCCAATATGTTGGATGATGGCTCCCATGAATTTTATTCTGGTCCGTAATTCTTCCAGGATATTAAATATTCTATTCTTTTGTCCCTCCTGTGGGAATCCAGGACTTCTTGGACTTCGTATAATGTGTCTCCGTCTGCGACATCCTCCTGGGGTTCTGGAGGGCCAAGAAAGCACTACTGGTTTGAGCAAGAAGATGTGAAACACGTTGTGGATTTTTAATGTAGGTGGCAGCTTTAGCTGGTACATGACAGGGCTCGCTTGCCATAACAATGAAAAAGGCCCAATAAAGCACAGTATAAAACGCATTGAAGGAAGCCGTAGGTGTTAAGTGTTGGGTGCTTAGCCAAACCTTCTTACCCATCTTGAATTGGGGGGCTGGCCTCCTCCATGCATCTATCATTTTCCTGGCTTGGGTGGCAGCTTTCACAATCAACTGATTGGTCTGTTGCCCGGTTCATGCAATTCTTGGGCTGAGAGTTGAGCCGCAGGTGGAAGATGAGGCAAAAGCTGTTTTCCATAAACCAGTTAGAAAGGGGAAGAGTCAGTGGCTGTGTTGACATGATTGTTGTGGGAGAATTCGAACCAAGGCAGGAGGGCGGCCCAGTTGTCCTGGTGCTCATTGACACAAGAGCAGAGGAAGGTTTTAAGGGTGTGGTTGGTACGTTCCACTTGCCCGTTGCCTTGTGGGTGGTAGGCCATCGTATAGTCAGGCATGATACCAAATCTTTTACAGAGAGAGTGCCAGTGCCGCACAGTGAACTGAACTTCTCTATCCGATAGTATATGTTTTGGTAATTCATGTAAGTGGAAGACATGGAGGTTGAAAAGATGTGCCGATTCTGGAGTGGAAGGAAGGCCCGGTAAAGGGATGAAGTGTGCTGTCTTGGAGAATCGATCAATCACTACCCATATCACAGTGGTGCCATTAGCGAGACAGATGTCCATGATAAAGTCCATGGACAAGTGGATCCATGGTTCCCTGAAAGCTGGCAATGGCTGTAACAGCCCCCAGGGTTAGCCATGCAACGCTTTTTGCTGTGTTCAAGAGGGACACAAGTCGACATAGGCCTTGACTTCTTGCTTCATTTGAGGCCAACATTAGTGCTGTTGAAGCAATTCAAGTGTTCGTATCCACCCAGGGTGTTCTGCTACATGGGAGTCATGGGCCCATTTTAACATTTTGTCATGCATTCTGAAAGGTGTCATGGTTGGACCATAGTGGTATTATTACATCACAGAATAAAAGAAACACAAATATAGTTAAGATAGTTTACTTGATAATAAAATGAAAAAGCCAATTCATATAGCATTAGTATGTAAATATAATACAAATAGCATATATATAATACAGATACTTCCCCTCACAGTTCCTTATGGTGAGTCTAATGTATCCTTTAAACATGAGGAACACAGCGCTGGAAAATAGGAGCCCCATCTCAGTCACTGGGTCAAAAACAGCTTTTCCCTGGGTTGCCCGGTCTCTGTTCTAATTTCCATCATTAGCAATTTTCTTCTTATAGAACCTTCAGGTGGATTAGTACCAGAACTATTATTACATATTGCCTGTAGGCATATCCACAGCTGCACTCTGTAACAGTCATCAGGTCATTCATCCATCCTGTGTCCTGTTTTCACTTTGCACAATACTCTGATACATTGCCCCTCTGCCTTCATAGATGTGCCATTGTATGGGCCATATCATGTACACATCTGGCACTAATTTGGCTGTAACTATAAAAGTGTTTTGAAGCAGTATAATAAATATTCATGTACCATAATGTCTACATTGTTTCACTACCATTCCCTAAACCATACAATAGTATTTATGGCCACTTTTAGCTTCTCCCTTTCAGTAACCACCACCAAAAGTACTACCATCTTCCCTGGTGGGACAGGTACCATGGTGGCCAGGACTATCTTAGTGGGGTCAATATTATGCCTAGGAGGTTCTGGAACAACCTCTGTCTAGAAAGAAGGGGAGAGGGCGTCTGCTCATTGATACTTGAGTGCAGGGCAGTACCATAACTTGAAATTGAAATGGACAAAGAACAAGGACCAGCAGGCCTGTCTACCATTGAGCTGCTGCGCTTGCTATTGATGTTCAAGTTTCTTGTGGTCCGTGTATATAGTGATACAATGTTGAGCCCCTTTGAGAATATGATGCCATTCTTCTAGAGCCAACTTGACTGACAAAAGCTCTCGATCCCCAATGCTTAGTTGTGTTCAGCCGAGGAAAACCTTTTGGAAAAGAAGGAACACAGACGAAGCACCCCTTCAGGACTGTGTTGGCTGAGGACAACCCCTACCCCCAAATTAGATGCATCTACCTCCAGAATGAAGGGCTGTGTGGTATCCAGGCGGCAAAGGCAGGGTTTGACAGAAAGATGTCCTTTAATTTCTGGAAAACCTCAATAGCCTCTGGAGGCCAGTTTATGGTGTTAGCACCCTTGCAGATAAGGGGGGCTGCTATGGAGGAGTAATTGTGAATAGACTGGCAGTAATAATTAGCAAACGCCAGGAATCATTGCAAGGCTCAGAACCCTACTGGGTGAGGCCGATTCATGATGCCTTTTATCTTGGCTGGGTTGATCCGAAATCCATCTTGTGAGACGATATATCCAAGGAAGGGGAGTTCTTCTTGCTCAAAGACACATTTCTCCAGTTTGGTGTAGAGGTTAATCTTCTGAAGGTGCTGCAGAATGGTGCAAACATTTCTTCAATGGGAAGTCTTGCCTCACAAATCTACATTTTTTTTTTGAAGGGGTGAATAAACATGTGGACAAAGGTGAACCAGTAGATGTGATGTATTTGGATTTTCAGAAGGCGTTTGACAAAGTCCCTCATGAGTGGCTTCTAAGAAAACTAAAAAGTCATAGGATAAGAGGTGATGTCCTTTTGTGGCTTGTAAATTGGTTAAAAGACAGGAAACAGAAAGTAGAATTAAATGGACAGTTTTCACATTGGAAAAAGGTAAACGGTGGTGTGCCTCAGGGATCTGTACTTGGACAGGTGCTTTTTAATATGTTTATAAATGATCTGGAAAGGGATACAACGAGTGAGGTGATCAGATTTGCAGATGACACTAAATTATGCAGATTAGTTAAATCTCAAGCTGATTGTGATGTATTGCAGGAGGACCTTGCAAGACTGGAAGACTGGGCTTCCAAATGGCAGATGAAATTTAATGTGGACAAGTGCAAAGTGATGCATATAGGGAAAAATTACCCTTGCTGTAGTTACACAATGTTAGGTTCTATCTTAGGAGCTACCACTCAGGAAAGAGTTCTAGGCATCATAGTGGATAATGTATTGAAATCATCGGCTCAGTGTGCTGTGATGATCAAAAAAGCAAACAGAATGTTAGGAATTATTAGGAAGGGAATGGAAAATAAAATGGAGGATGTCATAATGCCTCTGTATCGCCTCATGGTGAGATTGCACCTTAAATAATGTGTAGTTCTGGTCACTGCATTTCAAAAAGGATATAGCCACACTGGAGAACGTGCACAGAAGGGCGACCAAAATGATAAGGGGCATGGAACAGTTGCCCTATGAGCAAAGGCTAAAGAAGTTAGGGCTGCTCTGTTTGGAGAAGAGACAACTGAGGGGGGGATATGATATAAGTCTACAAAATCCTGAAAGGACTTGAACAAGTTAATGTAAATTGGTTATTTACACTCTCAGATAATAGAAGGACCAGGGGGCACTCCATGAAGTTAGCAAGCAGCTCATTTAAAACAAATCGAAGAAAATTCTTTTTCACTCAGCTCATAGTTAAGCTCTGCAATTCATTGCCAGAGAATGTGGTTACAGTGGGTTAGTGTAACTGGGTTTAAAAAAAGGTTTGGATAAGTTCCTAGAGGAAAAAACCATAAACTGCTATTATAGTAATTAATAAGCAACAGCAGCTTGTGAATTATCTAATGTTTAGGTACTGGCCAGGTACTTGTGACTTGGATTGGCCACTGTTGGAAACAGAATACTGGGCTTGATGGACCCTTGGTCTGACCCAGTATGGCATATCTTATCTTCTTATGTTCTTATGAACTGCTGGAGGTTGAGCAGAATAGGATCTCCTCGTTTCCAGAGGAGAGAAGCCAAGGCCAGTGCTGCTCCATCCAGTAGTGAAAGAATATATGTTTTCTTGGCTTGGTCATTGGGGAACAGTGGAGCCTGTAGCTGAAAGTGCATTCTGCAGTACTTGAGGAATCCCCGACACACCAGGATGGGGCTGGCAGCTGAGGGACCGGTTGGCTGGACGTTGAAGGAGTTGACATCACTGGTGCAAGCAGAGGCGGTGCAACTGGTGCGGTCAGGGCATCCAAGTGAGTGGTGAGACAGTCCATAGCTACAGCCAGGAGCTCCAAGACCCCCTGTTGGTCCTGTAGTCTGTGGGCTATACCAGGGATGGCTTGGAGCAAAGTAAAGTTAGTTGAGACCATGGCCTCAGCAAACTGTTGTGTCTGAGGACCCTTGGACTGAGGCAAGATTGGCTCTACATGCAGGGAGGAGTCCTGCAGGTTCTCACCATCAGCAGGCAGACCCAGGTGAAGCAGAGACTGATCAGGAGCTTCACCTTTTACCAGCCCACGTTCCCCTCTGGTTGAGTCTTTGGGTGCTGGGGCCGGCAGGATTTAAACGGGAGTCTCCTCTGATGACTGGAGACTTGGTCCAAGGCCAGGCAATGGTCATAGGCAGGCAGTGATCAGACGTGTCGGGGTCCAGGCAAGGATCAAGGCCGGCAGCGATCAGGCGTATTGGGAATCCAGCCAAGAGTCAAAGGCAGGCAGCAATCAGGTGTATCCAGAGTCCAGGCAAGGGTCAAAACCAAGTATCTGTCCGAGGGAGCAGAAGAGGGATGAATAAGGCCGAGGCAGATGGGTAGAGCAGGATAGGTTGGGCAGATGAGGACCAGAACAAGCTGAGATGAAGACTGGAACAGGCTGGAGAGCAACACACTCTAGACAGGTATCTGGACCTGTTTCTGAGACATCAGCTAAGCATCCTGGATGGCCTTTTAAAGGAAGAGGCTGGCGACATCATCTAAGGGCACTGTTGGGATTTTCCCACCATGGGCCCTTTAAATGCTTGAGCATCAGCGCGCGTTAAGGAAGCTGTTGGCGTTGTGCTCTGCCAGCAGGGAATGGAATTGAACGGTCATGTCAGAGCAGGAGCTGATGGCATCCTGCTGCGCCAGGGTTGAGTGCGACCGGCCCGGCCATGGAGAATAAGGGCGGTGGTTCACGGGAGCAGCCTGTGGTGCTCTCCAATTTAGGCCCTCAGCTTAGCAGAGCGAGGGAGAGACTCTGCCCTGCCAGGTCCCCAGAAGAAGACTAGATGGAAGAGAGAAGGATTTGTAAAGTTTTCTCACAGTTTTGCTCTGAACCTTCTGGCAGGCACAACCCCCTGCTCAGTGGGTCAGGCGGGAGCTGTGTGCTGCTTTGCCTAGTTCAAGAGGAGACCGCAGTAATCGTGCAGAGAGAAATGCCTTGATCCGAGACTTAGTTTTTCATCAAGAGGGAAGGAAGCTGTTTTCAGCCACCCTTTCTTGTGCCAAGCTGGAAGCTTTAACAACTGTGTTCAGTGGCTGGCCTTTCCTCCAAGAGGGATGTATCAGCATTGTGAAGAGGAGCAGGACATCTGGAGACCCCCAACAGAATTTTCACCCCTGGGACAGAGGATCCTTCCAGGTTGGAGTTCAGGATTTTTCATGGACCTCAGGTATTGGGTGTAGGGTATTATTCACGGTTAGGACACCCCCAGCCCACTTGGGGCATTTATCATTCCCTGCCATGGAAGATAAGCCAGTTTCAAGCCCTTGCCTGAGGGGACACATCCACAAGTTAGAGTAAATCCTGGCTCATGTAAATCTAAGGACCCTGGATGTAACTGGACATTGTATTTGCTGCACCTCTTGATTATTTTGAACACAATCAAAGTAAACATTAATTTTAATACCCATCCAAAGAGTCTAGCCTGGTTTGTAAGTGTACCTGTTCCAAAGAGCAAGGGTAACACACATCTGTGGGATATTACATAACCCTACCCGGGCCAAGAAGGTTTTCCTTCAACCCCACAGAAAGGATCCACCCGTTGGGAAGAGAATGTGGGGCAAGAGACTGAGGAGCTAGCCACGTTTAATACATTATTTAACGCCCTTAAGATATGTGCCATACAATCCGAAAGGCTTACAGTTAGGTTAATGCATTTTTCAAGGCTATAATATTTCTTTATCTTTCAAGACATCTTCAGGTTTAGCTTATTCCAATACGTGTAGCACTGCTTACATACCATGATGATTTCAAAATTGTGCGTGCACATTTTCTTTGGCGTAAGTAAATGTACTACAGAGGATTTGGGAAGGAGAACCGAATGGCTGGGTGCTGCCAGCTGTCATTGAGCAGCCCAGGCAGCAGTCGCAGAGTGATGACGCGTGGGCAGCGGCAGCCAATCAGAAGTGGCAGGAGGATGCGGTCACCAGAAGGGGACGGTGGCTGCAGCCTGCAGAAGGTGGAAGACGGAGATCTCTCCCCTACCTCGTGCTCATAACAAAGCAATTTGCTTTTCTTAACCAGGAATAAGCGATTGCAGTGAAGCTCAGCCCCGGAGGGTAAGCGGTGCCTTCCCAGCCTCTTCTCTTCCCGGTGTCCCTGTGACATTTTCTAGCAGAAGCAGCAGCGCTGAGTGTGAGGAGCTCCAGGCAGGGGGCTCTGCACAGGGAGCAGGGGAGGGAAAGCAAAGCGGGCTCAGGTCTTTAAATCCCTGCATGCAGCCGCCCTCATGAGCTGCCCTGATTGCTGCCTCTTTATTTTTCCCCACACGTTTCGCTTTAAAAATAAAAATTGAACATTAAAATGTTAGGATTTAGAGGTCAAAGTCTTACCAAGAAAAATCCCCACAAGACTTGAATAGGAACTATGTGTGGGAATGAACCTCCTCCCGCGGTAAAGAGACTGAGGGGTGAGCAAGAAACCTGTGAGGGAGTCGGTTGGACCATTAGATGACCGAGGGGTTATAAAGGGGCTCTTAGGGAAGATAAGGCCATTGCAGAAAGACTAAATGAATTCTTTGCTTCCGTGTTTACTAATGAGGATGTTGGGGAGATACCAGTTTAGGAGATGGTTTTAAGAGGGTTTTTCAGAGAACTGAATCAAATCACTGTGAACCTGGAAGATGTAGTAGGCCAGATTGACAATTTAAAGAGTAGCAAATCACATGGACAGGATGGTATGCACCCCAGGGTTCTGAAGGAACGCAAAAATGAAATTTCAGATCTATTAGTTAAAATTTGTAATCTACCATTAAAATCATCCATTGTACCTGACGACTGGAGGGTGGCCAATGTAACCCCAATATTTAAAAAGGGCTCTAGGGGTGATCCAGGAAACTATAGACCAGTGAGCCTGACTTCAGTGTTGGGAAAAATTGTGGAATTTATTCTAAAAATCAAAATCACAGAACATATAGAAAGACATGGTTTAATGGAGCACATTCAGCATGGATTTACCCAAGAGAAGTCTTGCCTCACAAATCTGCTTCATTTTTTTGAAGGGGTTAATAAATGTGGATAAACGTGAACCGTAGATGTAGTGTATTTGGATTTTCAGAAGGCGTTTGACAAAGTCCCTCATGAGAGTCTTCTAAGGAAACTAAAATGTTATGGGATAGGAGGCGATGTCCTTTTGTGGATTACAAACTGGTTGAAAGACAGGAAACAGAGAGTAGGATTAAATGGTCAATTTTCTGAGTGGAAAAAGGTAAACAGTAGAGTGCCTCAAGGATCTGTATTTGGACTGGTGCTTTTCAATGTATTTATAAATGATCTGGAAAGGAATACGACGAGTGAAATAATCAGATTTGCAGATGATACAAAATTATTCAGAGTAGTTAAATCACAAGTGGATTGTGATAAATTGCAGGAGGACCTTGCGAAACTGGAAGATAGGGCATCCAAATGGCAGATGAAATGTAATGTGGACAAGTGGAAGGTGATGCATATAGGGAAAAATAATCCATGCTGTAGTTGCACAATGTTAGGTTCCATATTAGAAGCTATCACCCAGGAAAAAGATCTAAGCATCATAGTGGATAATACTTTGAAATCATCGGCTCAGTGTGCTGCCGCAGTCAAAAAAGCAAACAGAAAGTTAGGAATTATTAGGAAGGGAATGGTGAATAAAATGGAAAATGTCATAATGCCTCTGTATTGCTCCATGGTGAGACTGCACCTTGAATACTGTGTGCAATTCTGATCGCTGCATCTCAAAAAAAGATATAATTGCGATGGAGAAGATACAGAGAAGGGCGACTAAAATGATAAAGGGGATGAAACAGCTCCCCTATGAGGAAAGGCCAAAGAGGTTAGGGCTGTTCAGCTTGGAGAAGAGACGACTGAGGGGGGATATGATAGTGGTGTTTAAAATCATGAGAGGTCTAGAATAGGTAATTGTGAGTTGTTTATTTACTCTTTCGGATAATAGAAGGAGTAGGGGGACACTCCATGAAGTTAGCAAGTAGCACATTAAAAATTAATCAGAGAAAATTATTTTTTCACTCAATGCACAATTAAGCTCTGGAATTTGTTGCCAGATGATGTGGCTAGTTCAGTTAGTGCAGCTAGGTTTAAAAAAGGTTTGGATAAGTTCTTGGAGAAGTCCGTTAACTGCTATTAATCAAGTTGACTTACAGAATAGCCACTGCTATTACTGGGAAATTATTTTAAGGAGGAAGTTAGTGTGCAGAAGAATATTGTGCCATGATAGACAGGAATGAAGCAGAGAAAATCACAGACACTATTAGTCTAATTATTTAATATAAAGGCCTATAAGTTCTGAGAATACATATGCCATTTTTCTTAGCCTGCTTGTAACAAAAAACTGTTTGTAACAAAACGAGTCCGGAGATCAGATATATTGGAGAGCCGTTACTCAGAAAGGCTAACTGCAGGTATCTGAACAGAACAGGACTTAGCCTCCTGGCCTCACCCAGCTGTTTGTTGATGATACGATAACGGATAGTCAGGGCCTCAGAGAGCACATGGAGAGTGGTCCAGAGAAAGAAACTAGGATAAAGGTCAGAAGAATGAACTTAAAAAGAGCAACATGAACAAGTTGTTTGGAATCAGAGACCTAACAGCTCGGAGGAAAAGCTTTTTGGACATTACCAGTTTTAATGAAGCGACCAATGAGTTGTTGCTGATTTCCCAGTGCGTTGACCCGGATTTTCCAAAATACATCACATTGGGAATTGTGAGGAAAATATTTAGTTTATATATTCTTTAATGCAAACTCTATGCTTTGATTTCTTATTCTCAGACTTATAAGTAAAGCTTCTATATTTGTAATTAAGTGTGACATATAACCTACCACTCAGCCACCCCCCCACCTCATTTTCCCCAACTTTTACAAAGGGATCTACTTAGTGTTTGGGTACTTGCCAGCTTCTTGTGGCCTGGTTTGGCCTCTGTTGGAAACAGGATGCTGGGCTTGATGGACCCTTGGTCTGACCCAGCATGGCAATTTCTTATGTTTTTAGCAGAGTAAGGTGTGTGAGAGGAGGAGAGCAGTGAGTAAGAAGGGAGGATGTGTGTGGACGAGGAGAGTAAGGTGTGTGTGAGGAAGGAGAAAGAGCATGCATGAGGAGAGGAGGAGAAGAAGGGACGTGTTGGGTAAACACCTGAGAGCGGGATAAAGAATTGGAACATAGGAAGGAGAAGAGGAAGAGCAGAAAGGAGTTGTCAGAATAAAAGAGGCCGAGAGACAGAAACGGATGGGGGAAAAAGAAAATGTAGAAATCCGAGAGGAAATGTAGAAACCCTGCAAATGAATAAATAAGAAAAAGAAACATGAAAACAATTCCAAGCAAAGGAATGAAGGAAACATGAAAGATGAGAAGGAGCAAGAGAAAGGAAAAAGAATCACCAAAAATAAAGAAATAACATTTTAATCCTGTGACTCTCTCTCCCTGATATCTCCCCAGCCTGCAGCCTCCCTCTCTCCTGATTCTTCTCCCTGGTATCTCCCAAGCCTGCAGCTTCCCTCTCTCCTGATTTCCTCTCCCTGATGTCTCCCCAGCCTGCAGCCTCCCTCTCTCCTGATTCCTCTCCCTGACATCTCCCCAGCCTGCAGCCTCCCTCTCTCCTGATTCCCTTTCCCTGATATCTCCCCAGCCTGCAGCCTCCCTCTCTCCTGATTCCCTTTCCCTGATAACTCCCCAGCCTGCAGCCTTCCTCTCTCCTGATTCCTCTTCCTGACATCTCCCCAGCCTGCAGCCTCCCTCTCTCCTGATTCCCTTTCCCTGATATCTCTCCAGACTGCAGCCTCCCTCTCTCCTGATTCCTCTCCCTGATATCTCCCCAGCCTGCAGCCTCCCTCTCTCCCGATTCCCTCTCCCTAAGTCCACAGCCTGCAGCCTCCCTCTCCCCTGATTCCTCTCCCTGATATCTCCCCAGCCTGCAGCCTCATTCTCTCCTGATTCCCTCTCCCTGATATCTCCCCAGCCTGCAGCCTCCCTCTCTCCCGATTCCCTCTCCCTAAGTCCACAGCCTGCAGCCTCCCTCTCCCCTGATTCCTCTCCCTGATATCTCCCCAGCCTGCAGCCTCATTCTCTCCTGATTCCCTCTCCCTTATATCTCCCCAGCCTGCAGCCTCCCTCTCTCCCGATTCCCTCTCCCTAAGTCCAGAGCCTGCAGCCTCCCTCTCCCCTGATTCCTCTCCCTGATATCTCCCCAGCCTGCAGCCTCCCTCTCTCCTGATTGCTCTCCCTTATATCTCCCCAGCCTGCAGCCTTCCTCTTTCCCGATTCCCTCTCCCTGTGACCCCAGCCTGCAGTCTCCCTCTCTCCTGATTCTTCTCCCTGATATCTCCCAAGCCTGCAGCCTCTCTCTCTCCTGATTGCTCTCCCTGATATCTCCCAAGCCTGCAGCCTCCCTCTCTCCTGATTGCTCTCCCTGATATCTCCCCAGCCTGCAGCCTCACTCTTTCCTGATTCCTCTCCCTGATATCTCCCCAGCCTGCAGCCTCCCTCTCTCCTGATTCTTCTCCCTGATATCTGCCAAGCCTGCAGCCTCTCTCTCTCCTGATTGCTCTCCCTGATATCTCCCAAGCCTGCAGCCTCCCTCTCTCCTGATTGCTCTCCCTGATATCTCCCCAACCTGCAGTCTCCCTCTCTCCTGATTGCTCTCCCTGATATCTCCCAAGCCTGCAGCCTCCCTCTCTCCTGATTCACTCTCCCTGATATCTGCAGCCTCCCTCTCCCTGATATCTCCCCAGCCTGCAGCCTCCCTCTCTCCTGATTCCCTCTCCCTCATATCTCCCCAGCCTGCAGCCTCCCTCTCCCCTGATTCCTCTCCCTGATATCTCTGCAGCCTCCCTCTCTCCTGATTCCTCTCCCTGATCTCTCCCCAGCCTGCAGCCTCCCTGTCTCCTGATTCCTCTCCCTGATATCTCTGTAGCCTCCCTCTCTCCTGATTCCTCTCCCTGACCTCTCCCCAGCCTGCAGCCTCCCTCTCTCCTGATTCCTCTCTATATTACACTTGTGACCGCGGTGATGGATTCTGCTAACTTGCAGTTTTTCAGCAAGGATGCGTTTTGGATGTTAGTGCTGTTTAGGTGTGATGGGTTTGATTCAAAGGTGCTGAGATTGTTTTCTGCAGGGTTTTGTTATTTTACAAAGTGCCTGGTGCTGGACGGAGTTAACTCTCCAGATTCTCTCTTTCTCTTGTCCTCAGCCCGACCGGACTCTGATGCCGACTACTTCGAATAGAAAGGGAAAGTCTAAATCTCGCCCGTCTCCCACGGATGTTCCTGTCGGACTGATGGATGGTTTTATGGGTCCTGGGACTTCAGTGGAGCCCAGGAAGGGGGTTCTGCCTTCTCCAGAGCCAGATCCCCCCTCTGTGCAGCCTCTGGCAGAGCCCCCGGGGTCAGAGGAGGGGGCAGGGCTGGCTCTGGATCCCCTGCAGCCCAGGACTTTGGGATCTCTGTGGATGGTTCCGGTGCGGCTGGAAGCGACAATGAGCAGCAAGTTGGAAAGGATTCAAGGGGAAATCTCCTCGCTGGAGCTGCGCTCAGGGACCCAGGAGAAGGAAATCTCTGCTCATGCTAAGCGGCTGCAGGCGCTGGAGAGCAAGGTAGAACATGTAGTCACAAACTTTCCTGTGTCCACTCAGGATAAGGTTTCACTTAGAAGGAAAATTAAGAAGTTAGAAAATACTTTAGAATTATCAACTTTCCCAAGAGATAATATTTCACCTTAGGGAAGGCTTTGCAAATCTCTTCTTCCAATTAATCAAATTTCCTTTCTAATGAGAATTAAATTTAAAAAGGTCTTCTGTCTCTTGTTACTGAGCCACAAATTTAAAGAAACAAGGGAAAGGCAGTGCATTGGGAGTAAAATCCTTCTGAGCATGGGATCTCTAACTTATTTGGGTGATGGGCAGATTAGATAGGCCTATCGGCCCTTTTCTATGAGATCTGAGCAGCAAGGGAATTAGTATAGAGAGAGAAGAGAAGCGGGCCTAGGACAGAGCCCCGAGGTAACCAAGTGATAGAGGGATGGCAGCCGAGGAGGATCCACCAGAAGACATTAAACGTGCAATGAGAGAGGTAAGAAGAGAACCAAGACAGGAGGGAGACCTGAAATCCCAGTGAGGACAGAGCATCAAGGAGGAGATTGTGATCAACAGCGTCAGAGCAGGAGACAGATCAAGGAGGATAAGGACTGAGGGAAGGCCTTTGGGTTTAGCCATGAACAGGTCCTTGGAGACTTTGGCAGGAGCTGTTTCTGGGGAATGTAAAGGACAAAAACCAGACTGGATTGGATTGGGAATGGCTTGAGATGAAAATGTTGACAAGAACTGTCCAAAGACCGATCCCCTAGTAACGCCCGTTTAGCCCTACCCTTAGATGCCATCTTTACGCTGCTGATTCCCAGGTTTACCCCTCTGCACTAGAAATTTCATCAGGAATCCAGGCCCAGACCTCGGGCTGCTTGTCTGACCTCGCTCCCTGGATATCCTGCCGCCATCTTAAACTTCTTTATATTTTTCTGTGCACAACACTGTAATCCTCTGCGGCTCCTCTGGTTAGGAACAAGGTTTATTTACAGCAGAATAAAACTGTAACTCGCAGGGTACCTCCTGGGACCCAGAATCCTTTGCACCTCTGCGCCTTAAAGTGGACCATGGCAGATAGCTCTAGCCTGTGCTTTAAAGTGGTCTGAGAGAGCCTTTTGCATACTCCCTTACATCCTCTCAATTCATTTCCACATTCAGTTCAGTTCAAGCTCCTCTTACTTGTTTCAAGAGTCTTCATTCTGTAGCTCATAAGAACATAAGATTCATCAAGCCCAGTATCCATCCTGTCTCCAACAGTGGCAAATCCAAGTCACCAGTACTTGGCAAGTACCTAAACATTAAATACATCCCTTGCTACTAATGCTGGCAACAAGCAGTGGCTATTTTCTATTGATTAATAGCAGTTTATGGACTTCTCTTCCAGGAACTTGTCCAAACCTTTTTTTAAACCCAGCTACAATATTTGCCTTAACCACATCCTCTGGCAACAAATTCTAGATCCTAATTGTGCTTTGAGGGAAAGAATATCTTCAATTCTTTTTAAATGTGCTACTTGCTAACTTCATGGAGTGCCCCCTAGTCTTTCTACTATTCGAAAGAGTAAATAACCGATTCACATCTACCCGTTCTAGACCTCTCATGATTTTAAACACCTCTATCATATCCCCCCTCAGTCGTCTCTTCTCCAAGCTGAAAAGTCCTAACCTCTTTAGTCTTTCCTCATAGGGGAGCTGTTCCATTCCCCTTATCATTTTGGTAGCCCTTCTCTGTACCTTCTCCATCACAATTATATCTTTAATAGATGCGGCGACCAGAATTGTACACAGTATTCAAGGTTCGGTCTCACCATGGAGCGCTACAGAGGCATTATGACATTTTCCATTCTATTAACCATTCCCTTCCTAATAATTCCTAACATTCAGGCCGATACAGTACAGTGCGCCTTATTCAGTAAGGGGAGGAAAACGTGCGTCCAACCCACGGCACCTAATAGGGCCCTCAACATGCAAATGCATGTTGAGGGCCCTATTAGATATGTGCGTGGGATACAGAAAGTAAAATGTGCAGCCAAGCCGCACATTTTACTTTCAGAAATTAGCGCTGACCCAAAGGTCGACGCTAATTTCTTCCGGCACCGGGAAAGTGCACAGAAAAGCAGTAAAAACTGCTTTTCTGTGCACCCTCCGACTTAATATCATGGTGGTATTAAGTTGGAGGTCCCGAAGAGTAAAAAAAAGTTAAAAAAAAAAAATTGAATTCGGCCCGTGGCTGTCAGGCTGAAAACCTGACGCTCAATTTTGCCGGCGTCCGGTTTCCGAGCCCGTGGCTGTCAGCGGGCTCAAGAACCGATGCCAGCAAAATTGAGCGTCAGCTGTCAAACCCGCTGACAGCCGCCGCTCCTGTCAAAAAGGAGGCGCTAGGGACGCGCTAGTGTCCCTAGCGCCTCCTTTTGCCCGTTTTTACCGCCGGGCCTAATTTAAATACAGAATCGCGCGCACCGGCAAAGAGGGCGAATGTCCGCTCTCCCGCAGACTTTACTGTATCGGCCTGATTGTTTGCTTTTTTGACTGCTGCAGTACACTGAGCTGAAGATTTTAAAGTATTATCCACTATGATGCCTAGATCTTTTTCCTGGGCGGTAGCTCCTAATATGGAACCTAACATCGTGCAACTACAGCAAGGGTTATTTTTCCCTATATGCATCCTCTTGTGCTTATCCACATTAAATTTCATCTGCCAATTGGATGCCCAATCTTCCAGCCTCACAAGGTCCTCCTGCAATGTATCACAGTCTGCTTGTGATATAACTGCTCTGAATAATTTTGCACCATCCGCAAATTTGATCACCTCTCTCATTGTACCCCTTTCCAGATCATTTATAAATATATTAAAGCACCAGTCCAAGCACAGATCCCTGAGGCACTCCACTGATTACCCTTTTCCACTGTGCAAATGACCATTTAATCCTACTCTCTGTTTCCTGTCTTTTAATGTTTAAACTCTTTATTAAAAGAAGCAAACAAATGTCTGACATACATTGATTCCTTATGTACATCAGAGTATGAAACACTTATAATTGTTACAGTCCCGGGCCATGCCCCGGGACCTCCACTCACCTCGCAGCCTGGCCTGGCTGCGGGAATCCCTCTTCGGCCATCCAGGTCCGAAATGCGGCCTGCTGCAGCGTTCTCCCTGCGAGGGAGACACTGTCGACGATCTGCTGCTGGCCCCGCCCCCTAGGCACGTGCCGGGGCTCTGGATTTAAAGGGGCCAGCGTGGGAAATGGAGGACAGCCTCCTTGCTGACGTCAGACGCTGCCGGGTTATTTAAACCCGGCAGCCACAGCTGAGCCTCACCTTGCAACGAGGTTCACTCTTCGGAGTAGCTAGTTGTGCTTCCTGGTTCCTGTTTGTTCCCGACGTATGACTTCTGGCTCCTGACCTTGCTTCGTTCATCGACTCCGGCTTCAGCTTCTGTTCCTGGTTTTGACTTCTGGCTCCCGACCTTTGCTTGTTCCTGGACTCCGGCTTCATCTCTCTCCGCCTCCGCAGATATCCGGTTCTTCTCCCGCCCGGAGGTTTCTCCTAAGCCCCAGCGGCTCGGGTCCTCACGGGCTCCTCCTGGGGAGGACCGCGGGCTTCCAAGGGTGAAGTCTCTTCTGACCTCCTGGGCGCCATCTCACCGTCGGACTACCTCGGCAGGCTGCTCTTTTGATCCTTGGTCGCAGAGGATCCACCTAAGACCAAGAGGCCCGGGTTCCTACGGGCTCCTCCTGGGGGGACCTCGGGCTTCCAGTGGTGAAGCCTTCTTCGGAGTACCTCTTCAGCGCCGCCTCCCGGCTGCGACGTCCGCTGTGGGTCTCCACGGTGCAACACCATCAGTCTCAGCCGGCCCAAGGGTCCACCTCCCTAACAGTAATGAAGTAGTATTTATTTATTTATACATTTTTTATATACCGCGGCACGTTGAAAACATCACCTCAGTTTACAATAAACAATAATTCAGCAACAGGCTTTACATTCTAATGATCATAGAACAAAACAAATACAAGACATTCAAAGAATGAAAGAAACATTTAATACAAGTTAAACAAGCCTAAAATGGGTAATAATATAGAAGGTAAGAATAATTCTCTAGGGATATTCAAACAATAGTAGTCAGGAGAATCCAAAATTGCATTCTGTTTGGAGAATGAAGTTGTATTTTAGGGGCAAATAACTAGATTACAAAGGATTGCCAGTGGGATAAATTATTGAGGTAAAGTGGATACAAAGTGATGGAGTGGTTGGCAGTATAAGGTAGTATATTTTACAATTTTCTTCCCCCTATGGCTTGTTCAAAACAAGGTTGGTATATTGATTTATATTAAACATTTTTATTAACACAAGAAAGCTTATACATAGACCTCCCAAGTGCACTGACTCTTTATGCACTCTGAAGGGAAGTCCGCACACACACACAAAAAAGAAAACCCTTCAACATTTCTATTATCTGCATCTTAATACCTCCCAACCCTCCTTTCCTCTAACCCACCCTTAAAGCATAAATATAACATCATAGATGACGTTTGCATTCATCCACCAAGAAAATGTAGTTGTGACCCAAGGAAACTTTACACATTATGGTCCTCTATAAAGTCAGAAATCAAAGGACATTATTCAGAATTAGACTCCTCACTCTAGGGGCAAGAGTCTGAATATATTGCTCACAAGTCGCAAAAAATATCTGTCGGCGTTTAAAAATCACAGTGGATGCTCTGTTATCCATTTGCATCTCTCCAAGTGATTAGAATTGCTTTTTTACCTGGCACTCAAGCTTTCCTGGAGAATAAAGATTCCACCCGTTCTTGAAAAGCAAAGGAGGAAAGAGCTAAAAAAAGTCAGTGACTCCTGAGGCCCCTCTATCTTGTACCCCAGTAGTTTTGATAAGTAACTGATCATCTTGGTCCAAAAATTCTGGGCATGTGAGCATGTGCAAAAAACACGAGTTAAGGTGCCAGTAAGGTAAGAGAAAAAAGTTAACGTCGGGCAAGCCATATTTCTCTTTCAAAGACAAAAATGGCAATGGTTTACCCTCCTCATCCAGCACATGCTATAAATGGGTGGTGCCTTTGGCAAACCATTGTGCAAAATCTGCACAATGACTACCTGGAGTGAAATCCGAGTTTCCTCGGACAGGCAACAACTGTGAACCCCGAAGAGAACTCGTAAAAAGCTTTGTCAAACATATCCATGCTCACTTAATAGGTGAGATTTGGATATTTTTAGACCAACCCCTTGGTAATTTCCCATACTGGGCATGCAAAGCGTATTACAGATCTAGAGCTGCGGTTATGGTTTTTTCCCCTTCTAGATTTATAAATGCGGATTTGTCATGTAACCAATCGCACAGAAATCTCAGCAAGCTAGCAAAATTATATTCCTCCAAATCGGGGAAAACTAAATCTCCTTGATCCCAATTTGTTTTCAAACTTGTCTAAGGAATGCATGGCTTCTTCCCTTGCCATATAAAACTGATAAGCATAGAATCCAAGGTCTTTAAATCTTTCTTCAATAAATGAACTGGCAAAATCTGTAAGACATAAATCCATCTAGGAAAAATTACCATTTTGAATAGATTAATTCGATCTTCGATGGACAAAGGCAATCCCTTCCAAGCATAAAATGTTTGTTTTGTATGATCTATCAACTGAGTAAGAACATAAGAAAATGCCATACTGGGTCAGACCAAGGGTCCATCAAGCCCAGCATCCTGTTTCCAACAGTGGCCAATCCAGGCCATAAGAACCTGGCAAGTACCCAAAAACTAAGTCTATTCCATGTAACCATTGCTAATGGCAGTGGTTATTCTCTAAGTGAACTTAATAGCAGGTAATGGACTTCTCCTCCAAAAACTTATCCAATCCTTTTTTAAACACAGCTATACTAACTGCACGAACCACATTCTCTGGCAACAAATTCCAGAGTTTAATTGTGCGTTGAGTAAAAAAGAACTTTCTCCGATTACTTTTAAATGTGCCCCATGCTAACTTCATGGAGTGCCCCCTAGTCTTTCTACTATCTGAAAGAGTAAATAACCGATTCACATCTACCCGTTCTAGACCTCTCATGATTTTAAACACCTCTATCATATCCCCCCTCAGTCGTCTCTTCTCCAAGCTGAAAAGTCCTAACCTCTTTAGTCTTTCCTCATAGGGGAGTTGTTCCATTCCCCTTATCATTTTGGTAGCCCTTCTCTGTACCTTCTCCATCGCAATTATATCTTTTTTGAGATGCGGCGACCAGAATTGTACACAGTATTCAAGGTGCGGTCTCACCATGGAGCGATACAGAGGCATTATGACATTTTCCGTTTTATTCACCATTCCTTTTCTAATAATTCCCAACATTCTGTTTGCTTTTTTGACTGCCGCAGCACACTGAACCGACGATTTCAATGTGTTATCCACTATGATGCCTAGGTCTCTTTCTTGGGTTGTAGCACCTAATATGGAACCCAACATCGTGTAATTATAACATGGGTTATTTTTCCCTATATGCATCACCTTGCACTTATCCACATTAAATTTCATCTGCCATTTGGATGCCCAATTTTCCAGTCTCACAAGGTCTTCCTGCAATTTATCACAATCTGCTTGTGATTTAACTACTCTGAACAATTTTGTGTCATCTGCAAATTTGATTATCTCACTCGTCGTATTTCTTTCCAGATCATTTATAAATATATTTAACAGTAAGGGTCCCAATACAGATCCCTGAGGCACTCCTCTGTCCACTCCCTTCCACTGAGAAAATTGCCCATTTAATCCTACTCTCTGTTTCCTGTCTTTTAGCCAGTTTGCAATCCACGAAAGGACATCGCCACCTATCCCATGACTTTTTACTTTTCCTAGAAGCCTCTCATGAGGAACTTTGTCAAACGCCTTCTGAAAGTCCAAGTATACTATATCTACCGGTTCACCTTTATCCACCTGTTTAATAACTCCTTCAAAAAAGTGAAGCAGATTTGTGAGGCAAGACTTGCCCTGGGTAAAGCCATGCTGACTTTGTTCCATTAAACCATGTCTTTCTATATGTTCTGTGATTTTGATGTTTAGAACACTTTCCACTATTTTTCCTGGCACTGAAGTCAGGCTAACCGGTCTGTAGTTTCCCGGATCGCCCCTGGAGCCCTTTTGAAATATTGGGGTTACATTTGCTATCCTCCAGTCTTCAGGTACAATGGATGATTTTAATGATAAGTTACAAATTTTTACTAATAGGTCTGAAATTTCATTTTTTAGTTCCTTCAGAACTCTGGGGTGTATACCATCCGGTCCAGGTGATTTACTACTCTTCAGTTTGTCAATCAGGCCTACCAAATCTTCTAGGTTCACCGTGATTTGATTCAGTCCATCTGAATCATTACCCATGAAAACCTTTTCCATTACGGGTACCTCCCCAACATCCTCTTCAGTAAACACCGAAGCAAAGAAATCATTTAATCTTTCCGCGATGGCCTTATCTTCTCTAAGTGCCCCTTTAACCCCTCGATCATCTAACGGTCCAACTGACTCCCTCACAGGCTTTCTGCTTCGGATATATTTAAAAAAGTTTTTACTGTGAGTTTTTGCCTCTACAGCCAACTTCTTTTCAAATTCTCTCTTAGCCTGTCTTATCAATGTCTTACATTTAACTTGCCAATGTTTATGCTTTATCCTATTTTCTTCTGTTGGATCCTTCTTCCAATTTTTGAATGAAGATCTTTTGGCTAAAATAGCTTCTTTCACCTCCCCTTTTAACCATGCCGGTAATCGTTTTGCCTTCTTTCCACCTTTCTTAATGTGTGGAATACATCTGGACTGTGCTTCTAGAATGGTATTTTTTAACAATGACCACGCCTCTTGGACATTTTTTACTTTTGTAGCTGCTCCTTTCAGTTTTTTTTGAACAATTTTTCTCATTTTATCAAAGTTTCCCTTTTGAAAGTTTAGCACGAGAGCCTTGGATTTGCACACTGTTCCTTTTCCAGTCATTAAATCAAATTTGATCATATTATGATCACTATTACCAAGCGGCCCCACCACAGTTACCTCTCTCACCAAGTCCTGTGCTCCACTGAGAATTAGATCTAAAATTGCTCCCTCTCTCGTCGGTTCCTGAACCAATTGCTCCATAAAGCTATCATTTATTCCATCCAGGAACGTTATCTCTCTAGCGTGACCCGATGATACATTTACCCAGTCTATATTGGGGTAATTGAAGTCTCCCATTATTACTGCACTACCAATTTGGTTAGCTTCCCTAATTTCTCTTAGCATTTCACTGTCCATCTCACCATCTTGACCAGGTGGACGGTAGTATACCCCTATCACTATAGTCTTCCCTGACACACAAGGGATTTCTACCCATAAAGATTCAATTGTGCATTTAGTCTCATGCAAGATGTTTATCCTGTTGACTCTATGCCATCCCGGACATAAAGCGCCACACCTCCTCCCGACTGCTCCTCTCTGTCATTGCGCTATAATTTGTACCCCGGTATAGCACTGTCCCATTGGTTATCCTCTTTCCACCATGTCTCTGAGATGCCAATTAAGTCTGTCATCATTCACTCCTATACATTCTAATTCTCCCATCTTACTTCTTAGACTTCTGGCATTAGCATACAAACATTTCAAAGTTTGTTTTTTGTTTGTATTTTTATTCTGCTTTTTAATTGATAGGGATAAGTTAGAATTTTTTAGCTCAGGTGAGTTTTTAGTTACAGGCACTTGGACTACTTTTCTTATTATTGGAACCTCACTGTCGGGATGCCCTAATTCTAATGCATCATTAGTATCCTTTGAAGATACCTCTCTCCGAACCATGCGCTGCTGAGCGACTGTCGGCTTTCCCCTTTGTTCTAGTTTAAAAGCTGCTCTATCTCCTTTTTAAAGGTTAGCGCCAGCAGTCTGGTTCCACCCTGGTTAAGGTGGAGCCCATCCCTTCGGAAGAGACTCCCCCTTCCCCAAAAGGTTCCCCAGTTCCTAACAAAACTGAATCCCTCTTCCTTGCACCATCGTCTCATCCACGCATTGAGACTCCGGAGCTCTGCCTGCCTCTGGTGACCTGCGCGTGGAACAGGGAGCATTTCAGAGAATGCTACCCTGGAGGTTCTGGATCTAATCTTTCTACCTAAGAGCCTAAATTTGGCTTCCAGAACCTCCCTCCCACATTTTCCTATGTCGTTGGGGCCCACGTGTACCACGACAGCCGGCTCCTCCCCAGCACTGTCTAAAATCCTATCTAGGTGACGCGTGAGGTCTGCCACCTTCGCACCAGGTAGGCATGTTACCAGGCGATCCTCACGCCCACCAGCCACCCAGCTATCTACATTCCTAATAATCGAATCACCAACTAAGACGGCCGACCTAACCCTTCCATCCTGGGCAGTAGGCCTTGGGGAGATATCCTCAGTGCAAAAGGACAATGCATCACCTAGAGAGCAGGTCCTTGCTACAGGATCCTTTCCTGCTTCACCTGGTTGGTGCTCTCCCATTATGAGACCTTCTTCCTCCAAGGCAGCACCAGGGCTGCCAGTCTGAAGTTGGGACTGGACTACTATGTCCCTGAAGGTCTCATCTGTATACCTCTCTGTCTCCCTCAGCTCCTCCAGGTCTGCCACTCTAGCCTCTAGAGATCGGACTCGTTCTCTGAGAGCCAGGAGCTCTTTGCATCGCATGCACATGTACAACTTCTCACCGGTGGGTAAAAAATCATACATGTGACACTCGATGCAAAAGACTGGGAAGCCCCCCTCTTGCTGCTGGACTGCTGCCTTCATCTCAATTTTGATCAGTTCCTAGTTAAGTTTTAGGTTGCTATGGGAGTAGGAATGTGTCTAAGTTCCTTTAAATGTATTAGTGAATTCACTATATGTCTGGTAGTGGCCTACTGGGCTCTGATCGAATTCTCAAAGTTTTTGTTGATGGGTTTTTTTTGTGCAAGTGGCACCTGCCTATAAATTAAGGGATGAGCTTGGGGTGGGTGGGTTGGGAATTACAAACAGTCTAACTTTAGTTAGTCAGCCTGAGTGACTTACTGCTCCCTTGATTAACAAATGTTGTTCCCTATTCAAACCTAATCACACTACCTCAACACCTTTCCAAGGTGAGTAACTGAGCTGAACTATTCAACTTTTCTACTTTGGTATATACTGCTCCTAGCTTATTTCTAGCTTCTGGCTACTTTTTTGTGGGTTTTTTTTTTTTTGTTTTGTTTTTCAATACAATACACTCAGTTATTATTAAATAAAACACTTAGCTCTTTAAAAGTCTGGAGGACACTTTAATAGTCAGGCAGACTTTTAAAAAATAAACACACTACCTACTGCTACCTTATTGACTGACTAAATACAAACAGTCTAACTTGTGTATTCACTGCCTGACTATTAAAGGCACAAACACACAAACACACTAAATAATATTCCCAAATAGTTAACTTTGCCCCAATACTTTTAAAAAAGTCAATGTCAATGTCCCAAGCAAAAACTTACTGATTCCTTTCAGCCACCAGCAAGGTGATCCTCTCCTCCAGTGTTAAGATCGTAGAATTCTCCTAGGACAAGCAGGATGGTAGTCCTCCCAGATGAGTGACATCATCCGATTGGAGCCCAGCACGGAAAAATTTGTCAAAGTTTCTGGAAATTTGACTGGTAGACTGACCATGCTCAGCATGCCACTATCTGCGAATCCTTGCGGGGTCCCTCTTCAGTCTCTCTTTTTCCACGAAGTAGTTGCCTCGTGGTGGTGGAGCTCTGCTCTTAGCTCATCCTTTCCAAAGTATTTTTCCTGGTCATTTTCGACATGGTCTGTGCTGTCCGGCGTGCGGTAGGTGTTTTACATTTTCCCTTTGTGCGGTCGATCCCCGGCGAGTTGCTTCTCAGTGACCGGCCATCAACGGCTCACTGGCCATTTTTCATGACGTCCGATTTTTGCCAGTGCCCGCATATCATGTCAATTACTTATCCACATGAGGGCTGTATCCTCTGCCTGGGGGGCATCGCACGATGTCTGAGGGTGCCATCTGTGTGACCAGATGACCCCCAAAGGCCTTCATGCCCAGCTGGATAAGACTGAGAAGTTTTTTGCCAGAAAGTCTGATCCATCTACTCCGGCAACGGGGGTGTTGACACCTAGAGGCTGAGGGGAGTCGTTAGATACGCCGTCCCTCTCTACCTCTCTGGTGGGCTCCTCTCATGAGAGAGGAGCCCGTAATAGGCCGTCTCTGGTGTCGTCGCACTCAAGGATGTCAGGATCTTTGCCTTCCTTGGCTCCGAGGAAAGACTAGGCTGCGCACCGAGGAAAGTCCCGCAAGCAACATCACTGGTCACTGACTGTGCACGGCTCTGGGACCGGTGCTGCCGCCACCGAAGCGACCCCGTGGGGAAGAGGCACCATCCTTTATCAGACCTGGGAGTCCAAGGCATTCCTCACAGGTTGAGTTGCTGGACACGGAGTTTCCTCGGGGCTATGAGGAGGCTCTGGTGATGCCTTCGCCATCCGTCTTAACTACAGCAGACTTTCAGGAGGAGTTGGGCTGCAGGGTTCAGCAGGCGGTGCTCTGAGCCCTGAGGGGTATCGAGCCACCGTCGGCAATGGTCCCCAAGCCAGTGCCGAAGCCTGCACCATCTCTCTTGGCGCCCCTTCTAGAGCGTCTAGATGTCTTCCTGGGCGTACATCTCACGCAGCCGGTGCCCGGGGGACCATCAGGTCCCCAGTGGCCACCGATGCCTCCCTCCAGAGCGATTCCCATCGCTCTGGAGGGAGGAAAAATCCATGCGACCAACGGTGCCCTCGGGGGCTTTAGTGCAACGGCCTGGGTTCCCCGATCCCGCTCCCGAACCATCGGGGATCTCTGTGCCATCAATGCCAAAACTGAGAGGTTTGGGCAGGGAACCTCCACGCCAGTCCCCAAGGGACCTTAGTGAAGAGGAGCCCCTGTATGATCCCTGGGAAGATGACACATCCGAGTCTTCCTCGGAATAATCAAATGACCTTCTTTACAAGCTGTCTCAGCTGCCTGAGAGGCATCTGTCTCCCCCAGAGGACCTTTCCTTTGCAGGCTTCATCCGGGCTATGGCCGAGGCCATCTCGTTCCAGCTCCTCACTGAAGAGGACGCTCGGCACAAAATGCTGGAGGTCCTCCAGTTTGTTGATGCCCCAAAGGAGATAGTGGCCATACCAGTCCATGAGATCTTCAAGGAACTTCTCCTTAGGATCTGGGAGCACTCTGTGTCCATTCCTTTGGTCAGTCGGAAGGTGGCTGCCATTTACCTGGTGCAACAAGCCTTGGGCTTTGAGAGGCACCACCTCCCGCACCAGTCTGTGGTGGTTGAGTCTACCCTCAAGAATTACAAGTACTCTCGCACCCATGCCTCTACACCATCATGTCGGGAACACAGGGCCTTAGATGCCCTAGGTAGAAAGGTCTTTCAGGGCACTATGCTCATCGCCCGTATTGTGTCCTACCAACTGTATATGACTCATTACCACCGGAACCTGTGGAAACAGGTCCAGGCATTGTTGGAGCACCTGCCCCAACAGCAGCAGGACACTTTCATGGCATAGTGCAGCAAGGCCTAGAGGCGGGCAAACACAAGGTGTGGTCCACATATGACATTTTTGGAACGGCGGAGAGGGTAGCTATAGCGGGCATTGGTGCCCTCAGAATGGCCTGGCTTCATGCCTCGGACCTTCGACCAGAGGTCCAGGAGAAGCTGGCGGATTTACCCTGCACAGGGGAGAATCTTTTTGGCGATAAGGTTAGGGATGCGGTGGCCCCGTTAAAAGACTACCACGAGACCCTGCAACACCTCTCAGCGAGTACCTCAGGTCCGCTGTCCTCGATCAGGAAAATCCTTGCAACAGGGCTCCAGGAAGTCCTTTTACCGCCAGAGAAAGTACTACACTCCTGCCTCTCGGATGAGAGCAGAGTGAGCCGTCCTGATGTGACAGAATCAGATGTTCCTGATGTTCTGGAAAATGCTCTATTAGATCTTGGGTTTTATTATTCACTGATTTATCCAGGCAGAGACGATTGATATTCTGGGTCTCTGGGATTAGACTTGCAAACCCTGAGGTCCAGAAAGGAAACTGACTCCAGGGGAACAAGTCCGGCAGTTCCTGGGGATGAGGGGTCCTGGTCTCCTCTCTTCCATGATAAAATGTTATGAGATTAAAGCCAGCTGAGCCCCTCCACGTGCCCCTGAGTGTTTCTGGTTTGTGTTTCAGGTGCCAGTGACGTTTGAGGACATCGCTGTCTCTTTCTCCCAGGAGGAGTGGGGGTATTTAGATGAAGGGCAGAAGGAGCTTTACAGGGAGGTGATGAAGGAGAATTATGAGATCCTGAGCTCTCTAGGTAAGATCTGCATTATCTCTATTTTTAGTAAAGACAGAAGATGTTTTACTAAGTCATTGGGTCAACTCCACACCCGAGATGTACAAGCAGGTCTGGATTTACCAATAGGGGGCACTAGATCTGTGCCTAGGGTGGCAAAAACCTGGGGGCAGCAGATTTGATGCCTTCCAGCTCAATTAGCAGAGAATTGTCCTCTGCATCCCCTCCCCTTCCAAGCAATCTGCAGGAAATAGGAGGGGTGGGAGGAAGGGAGTGTGGAGTGATTGAGGCTGGAGGAGACAGAACAAAGGGCTGGAGAGAACCCCTTGATAAGAAATTTGAAGCTTATCCCCAATGCTGTAAGAATGAACCTTTTGCATTTATTAAAATTTGTTGATCACATAACACAAGATGGCCTAAGCGATGTAAGATAAAAACATTGAAATTTTAAACAAAAATCAGCCTGGTGTATCCGCTTCTCTTTTCCAGTGCAGCCCCTCTCCCTCCCTTGATCTCAGATTCTGACTGCAGGTAATGGAATCTCCTCTCCTTCCTACCTCTCCCTGCTCCCCAACCCCTGATCCCAGATCCTACCTTCTCTGACCTCCCTCTTAGTCCCTCCTCAAGCCAGACACCTCCCTCCTTCTTCCTCCTCTTCCCCCAACCTACAATTCCAGTCCTCCCCCTCTTCTTCAAAGCTTCCAATCTCCTGTCCTTAGTCCTCTCTCCTTCTCACTCCATCCCTGGTCCTCTCATCTGTTCTCCCCCCCCCCCCCCATCCCTGAGTCCTCCTCCCTGTGCTGATACCTGAGATTCCTTTTCCTCAACCAATAACTAACAAAATAATTTCTACAGACACAAGCAAGGTTAGAAAACAGTTTTATTTTTATAATGTAATAAAGAAGATTACATTGTTTGCAGTAAACTTCAGAATTTTCTAATTTTTGCTGCAGAATTTACCTCTCATCAGGTGCAGGAAACCCTAGGGCTGTCCCTTAGACCTTCTGTGCTCTGATGTCCGACCTCATGGGGGTGGGGAAACGACTGAACCAAGAGTGGCAAAGGGTAGGAGAAAAACTAAATTTGTCACTGCTTTCCAGCATAATCCCGGCCTGTCCCAGCCCCAAGCACCTTCTTAAGATGGGAGCAGGGTTATCAGGACCATTGGGCCATCGTTCTCATCTTCCTGGTTTCATCCCCTATAAATCAGCCACTGACCCTTCCTCCCACCTGTTCTCTGATCTGGAGGGGGACTTTGTTTTCTGTTTTTATTTTATTTTCCCTGGGAATTTATCATTCCCTGTACATACCAGGATCATTCCAGACGGTGGTTATGTTCCATGTCCAGCAGATGGAGTCAGAACACAGAATTCCCAGGGGAGGACCCATATAACCACGCCTCCCCTGTAACAGCTCCCAGTAACGTTCTGACTCCAGCAGATGTGAGCAGGAGACTTGTGGTCCCCAGCTTGTTAGCTTAGGGCTACCTCCTCAGGGGGATCAAGTTTAAAAAAAAAAAATAGGAAGTTTTAAATTTACAGTTTAGGTCACTTTGCTAAGGCTCCTCTTACAGCAGGGGGAGAGCTCTCCGCTGGTGCTGGCTCATCGCTCTCTAGCCTGGTGACTTGCTGACAGGCTGTTGCCTGTTTTCTTTCTTTCGTTTCTTATTTTCCTCACTCAGGGCTCAGTTGGGGTAAGTGTATTTTTGTTTTATCTTCTTTTTCAGCAGAAGACTGCAATTTTTTGGACTCCGTTCGGCTCTCTGAGGTGAAAGTCGGTAGCGCCGGCCTCTCCCTCCTGACCCAGGTTTTCCCCCCTCCCTTTTGGGGAGCGACCGACGTCCCGACCTGCGGCCCCGCGAAGCACCATTCCCCGGGGCCGCCTGCTGTCGGGAGGGTAATTCCCCGTCAGTTCTTCTTTAGGTCGGTGGGGGGACCGCGGCAAGCATCCGTTGCCGGGTCAGCGCTCATTTTAGGCGCGAGCCTCCTGTAGAGCCTCCCCCCCTCTCTCTCTCCCTGCGGCGATGCAGTCCGCAGCGCCTTGTGAGGGCTCCGACAGGGCCGGATTATTTCCTGAAGAGGGTCTGGGCTCAGGCTGTTTCCCCGAGGGGGAATGTGCGCCAGCTACTAGCAAGGACGTTCGAGCTGCAGACCGCGTGGGAAGGAAGCGCCAGGCCCCGTTCCCTCTCAACGCGGGGAACGGCAGCCATTTGTTGCAAGATTCTGATGCCGCGCTTTCTGAGGAGGACACGGATAATCCGTTCCCCACTTCTAGGCCCATTTTAGACCCTTACTCCGAGTCTAATCCTGGTAGGCAGAGGGGGGATCCCCCGGGGGGTGACCCCTCAGGATGCCAGGCCTTTTCCCCTGAATTCATAGTCCTGATGCACAGGGCTATTCTTCAGAGCCGAGACATGACCCTCGGGACCTGGGGACCCTCTCCCCCCATGATACCAGGTCCCACCCCCCTCCTGGGTGGGAACCTCCCTCAGGCTCGCCCCCTTTAGTAGGCGGGGGAGCGGGGACATCTCTTGGCCCTACCGGGACACCATCGATAATACAGACTTCGTCGGGGGAAGGACAATCCCAGGACCCCGACGTGGACGACCCCCACCTTGGCGGCCCAGGTGGAGGGCGACGACCCTAGGGTCCTCCGCATCTTCCAAGCGGCGGAGTTAGACGACCTCATTCCCTACATCCTCCAGGAAATGGATATTGATCCCCCTCCGGAACCGGTGGGGCCTGACCCGGCTCTCAAGAAGGGGGACCCCCTCCTAGCAGGACTGCGGCCTCTAGCCAAGTCTTTTCCCACTCATCACAAGATCTTGCAGTTGATCACTCGGGAATGGGACTCCCCAGAGGCCAACCTTAGGGTCGGCAGAGCCATGGAAAAATTGTATCCTCTAGCGGCCGATTTTTTGGAAATTCTCAAAGTTCCCGTCGTAGATTCTGCGGTATCAGCGGTCACAAAGCATACCACTATTCCTGTCACTGGAGGGACGGCGTTGAAGGATGTGCAGGATCGGAAGCTGGAGGTTTACCTCAAGCGTATCTTTGAGGTCTCGGCCTTAGGGATGCGGGCGGCTATCTGCAGTTCCCTCGCTCAGCGAGTGGGTCTTCGGTGGGTGCAGCAGCTTCTCACCTCCCAGTCCTTACCAGAAGCTGAGGCTCACCAGGCAGACAGACTGGAAGCCGTGGTTGCCTATGGAGCGGATGCTTTATATGATCTTTTAAGGGTCCTAGCCCGAACCATGGTGGCGGCGGCGGTCTCAGCGCATCGGTTCCTTTGGCTTCGCAATTGGTCAGCTGATGCCTCTTCCAAGACACGTTTGGGGTCCCTTCCTTTTAAGGGTAGGTATCTTTTTGGTGAAGACTTGGATCAGATCATCAAGTCCCTTAAGTTGCCCGAAGATCGACCCTGTTCGTCAAGATCATATAATTACTCCAGAAACCGTTATCGTAACCAGCGGAGAGCGCGTCCTCAGAGGCAACAGCCACCTCGGGCTCCCTCTTCTTGTTCGCACTCCTGGAACCGGCCCTTTCGTGGGCGCCGCCAGGGTAAGGAAGCGCAGGGTGCTGGTACATCCGCTAAATCTACCCAATGATGTCAGACGGACCTGCAAGGTGGTCCCTCGACTGGGGGGGGGGTCGCCTTGCTCTCTTCTACGAAGAGTGGGTCCAAATCACGTCGGATCAATGGGTTCTGGATATTCTAAGACGCGGTTACGCCTTGGATTTTGTTTGCGCTCCTCGGGACCAGTTCCTGTTTTCCCCTTGTGGGTCCTTATTCAAACAAGGAGCCGTGCGGCAGACCCTCGATCGTCTCCTTCGATTGGGGGCCATAGTGCCGGTGCCAGCCGCCAATCTGGGCCAGGGGCATTATTCAATCTACTTTGTGGTTCCCAAGAAGGAAGGTACTTTTCGTCCTATCCTGGATCTCAAGCAGGTCAACCGGTCCCTCAGAGTCCCTCGTTTCCGCATGGAGACACTCCGTTCAGTGTTAGCGGCAGTTCATCCGGGAGAATTCTTGGCTTCGGTGGATCTCACGGAGGCGTATCTCCGCATACCAATTTGTCAAGCTCATCAGCGTTACCTACGCTTCAAAATTTTGGGTCAACACTTCCAATTTCGCGCTCTTCCCTTTGGCCTGGCCACAGCTCCACGGGTTTTCACGAAGATCATGGTGGTAGTGGCGGCATCCTTGTGCATCCTTACCTAGACGATTGGCTCATCTGTGCAAAGTCACGAGCGCAGTGTATCCTCGCAGTCGACAGAGTGGTACAACTTCTCCAATCTCTGGGATGGATTGTCAACTTCACCAAGAGCAGCCTGGTCCCGTCCCAGTCGTTGGATTTTCTGGGAGCTCACTTCGAGGGACCATGGCCTCGACCATCGATCTGGTTCCTTGGGCATTCGCGCATCTGAGGCCTCTGCAGAGATCCCTATTCTCCCGGTGGCAGCCGGTGTCGAGAGATTTCCAGGCAATCCTTCCGATTCCGAGAGGAACCGGAGACTAATGAAGGTTCCGCGGCTCCGGTGGCCGGAGACTAATGAAGGTTCCGCAGTTCCAGCCACCGGAGCCGGTGGCTGGAACCGCGGCACCTAGCTCAGGGGGTGTCGCTGGAGGACACCAGATTAGGTGATTATCACCACGGACGCCAGCCTCACAGGCTGGGGAGCGGTCTGTCGGGACAGCTCAATCCAGGGTCGATGGACGGAGGATCAGTCGAAGTGGCCCATCAACCGCTTGGAGACCAGAGCGGTCCGTCTGGCGTTACAGGGTTTCTTCCCCATAGTACGCCATCAAGCAGTCGGGGTGCTATCGGACAATGCGACTACAGTGGCGTACATCAATCGCCAGGGAGGCACGAGAAGTCGGTTGGTCTCTCTGGAAACCGACAAATTGATGGAGTAGGCAGAGCTTCACCTCCAACGACTAGCGGCCTCGCATATAGCGGGAGTGGACAACGTACAGGCGGACTTTCTCAGCCGACAAAACTTGGATCCCGAAGAGTGGGAGCTCTCGCAGCAGGCAATGCGGATAATAGTACGGCAATGGGGGACACCGCACGTAGACCTAATGGCAACCGCCGGAAATGCAAAGGCCGCCCGCTTCTTCAGCCGCAGGCGGGAGCGTGGCGCCGAGGGCGTGGACACGCTGGTCCTGCCCTGGCCGCGCCACTGTCTCCTATATGTTTTCCCACCGTGGCCCCTCGTGGGCAAGGTCAACCGCAGGATAGAGGCACACCAAGGGCCAGTGATCCTTGTGGCGCCAGAGTGGCCCCGACGACCGTGGTTCACGGATCTGCGCAATTTGACGGTGGAGGCTCCCCTTCGTCTCGGTCAGCTGCCATGTCTTCTACGCCAGGGACCAATATTTTTCAAGGAGGCAGATCGCTTCTGTCTTGCAGCCTGGCTTTTGAGAGGCGTTAGTTGAGGAGGCGCGGTTATCCGGAGCCGGTTATTTCAACGCTACTGAAAGCACGTAAGATGTCCACCTCTGTTACCTATGTTTGAGTCTGGAAGGTCTTTGAGGATTGGTGTGGAGCGAATGACATTCTTTCCATGCAGGCCTCAGTGCCACAAGTCCTTTCCTTCTTGCAGGCAGGTTTGGATTTGGGTCTTGCTTACAATTCTCTTCGGGTTCAGGTGGCAGCCTTGGGGGCTTTTCTTCGCAGTGGAAATAAGGAGTTTCTGTCCTCGCATCCGGACATCTCCCATTTCCTTAAAGGAGTGAAACACTTGAAGCCTCCGATTCGCCCACCTTGTCCGTCGTGGAATCTGAATCTGGTGCTCCGAGTCCTCTGTGGTTCACCGTTCGAACCTCTAAGCTCGGCTACCATCAAGGACGTCACTCTCAAGACCATTTTTTCTCGTGGCAATCAGTTCAGCAAGACGTATTTCCGAGCTACAGGCCCTATCCTGTCGTGAACCATACCTTCGTTTCACGCCTGAAGGGGTTTCGCTGAGGACGGTTCCTTCTTTTCTCCCTAAAGTGGTTTCGGCATTCCACTTCAACCAATCGGTGGAATTACCATCTTTTGCCTCTTCTGAGTCTGGAGACCTGCGTAGACTGGATGTACGGCGGTCTCTGATACGCTATCTGGAGGTGACTAATGATTTTCGGCTCTCCGATCATCTGTTTATCCTCTGGTCTGGACCCCGGAAGGGTTGCATGGCCTCCAAACAATCTATGGCACGGTGGTTGAAGGGAGCGATCATAGCGGCGTACCTTGGCGTAGGTAAGTCCCCTCCGCTGGTTGTCAAGGCTCATTCTCTTCGAGCCCAGGCGACATCTTGGGCGGAGAGCTCCTCCGTCTCCACTCAGGAGATTTGTAGGGCAGCCACCTGGAAGTCGATCCATACTTTTGCGAGACATTATCGCCTGGACGTCGGTGCTCCGTCGGGCGGTCAGTTTGGAGACAAGGTAATACGAGCAGGGCTGTCTGCGGCCCACCCGTGATAGGAAAGCTTTGGTACATCCCACCGTCTGGAATGATCCTGGTATGTACAAGGAAAAGAAAATTATTCCTTACCTGCTAATTTTCGTTCCTGTAATACCATGGATCATTCCAGACACCCTCCCTTGGTTTGTGGGTTTTGCTTGTGGGACATCCCTGCCTACCTGTCTTAACAATCTTTTACTCTGTATTTCGAATACTGCACGTCTTTTTTGTTCACGCACTGCTGTTCGCAAGTTCACTGTTCAGAATTTAGTTGCTGTTTATTTGGACAGCGGTTATTTCAATTCCTTCTTTGATTACTTGATCCCTCTGTTTTTAGTCTCTCTCTTTTGGGCTTTGTTAGTCTAGTTACTGAGAGCTGTTACAGGGGAAGCATGGTTATATGGGTCCTCCCCTGGGAATTTTGTGTTCTGACTCCATCTGCTGGACATGGAACATAACCCACCGTCTGGAATGATCCATGGTATTACAGGAACGAAAATTAGCAGGTAAGGAATAATTTTCTTTTGTTTGTTACAACTAATAAAAACAGGAGAAAATCTGTGATTTTCTGCCAGAATTTGCTTTCTACCTCAGTTCTTCCTCTCTGACCCTCAGCTTATAAGTTTCACATTAAAATCACCCACCCCTTTGTCCTAGAGACCAGGGACATCGGCTGGGGGTCTATTTGTGGTTTCAGTCTTAGGTGAGAGGAAACAGTGAGTATGGATAAGTGAGAAAAGTCTGAATGCTGTGGCTCACAATACGGTGTCCTGCAGGCCCTCCCTATTGTCTGCCGCTCTCTTTAATGTCTCTCTCCAGCCACTATGGTTATTGATTGACCAGCGTGGGATAGAATTCAGGAGATATGCAGATGATATGAAGTTGTATTTCCCTGTAAAAGAAGAGTTATCAGTGGTTTGCTGGAATGACGGCTACTACCTGGAGATTAATATCCTTATTCAATAAACATACACATGGTTAATGCGACTCCAACATTGCTCTATGCTTCAACGACAAGAAGAAATGTGAAAAAAAGGATTTGCATCCACAAAAAAGCAGGGGGGTAGCTTGCTTGATACGGCGATTACTACCCCAAACCAAATAAGCCTGATACTTCACTTTCAATGATATCCAGCATAGTTCTCTGCTTCAACGGCAGGGGGAATGATGAAAAGATGATTTATATTCAGACAACAACCAACAAGGACTGAGTTGCACAGGCTGGATAAACATGCGTGTGAGTAACTTGCTATGACGGCGGTTACTACCCCTAAACAATTAGCTAGATACTTCACTTAGAAGCAGCTCCAGCATTGCTAACTACATCGATGGCGGGGTGGAAGGGAAATAGATCGATGGTGGGGGTGGAAGGGAAATAGATCGATGGCGGGGGTGGAAGGGAAATAGAACCAAAAAGTCACTTACAAGGGACAAGAGTAACAGATAAGTATGGGGAAAAAAAATAAATAAAAGTGAAAGCTTGCTGAGCAAACTGGATGGACCGTTTGGTCTTCTTCTGCCGTCATTTCTATGTTATTTCAGGATGGATGTTAGATTATAATTTAATGCTTAATTTCTTAAAAACTGAAAGTGGTATACTTCATTGTCATCATGGTCCTAATTTTGATTTAAACTTTTATCCTTTGATAGTAAATGGGAACCCGATTCAGTTTAAAACGGTTATAAAAAAGCTTGGGTTTCAATTTTGATTCTTGTTTGAATCTTAGATTTCAGATTTATTTATTTATTTAAAAAATTTTCTATACCGCTGTTTAGTGATATACCATCACAACGGTTTACAAATAGGCACATAAATTTAATCAGTATTAAAGTCCAAGGCTACTTTAAAATGCAGCTTCTTTATCACTTAAGACATAGTTTGGACAGTGATGATTTCCACAGTCTTTTGCCCTGTACTATTGATTGCAGCGGTTTATGTATTGTTCTGCCTCACTCTGCCCTGTGAATTTTGCAAGTGCTCCATGGCCCATTTAGTTATAAGAGGTTTACCATGGGACCATGCGAATGAGCTGCTGCATGAATTACATTGGTTGCTGCTTTTTTTAGATCTATGATGTTTAATGGTCGATTATTATTTAAATTTGTTATTGTATACTGCTTAGTATGGCAGGTCCACTATAAGTAGATGATAAATATTTTTAAATGAATAAATAGTAGATAACCACAGAGGAACGAGACCTACAGGAATCATGATGGAGGGACCTGTGTGATCTCCAATGTTCCTGTGTTACAACAGCTTTATTGCTGCATCCTACTCAATATGGTAAAGAGAACCAATTGATTTTCTTAATTTTTCTGAAGATTTCTATAAAGACATCACACAGGAGTTTTCACAAGTGTCTGGTAAAGCTTCTGCTACATCACAGAATTCTCTAATGTCAGAGGTCCCATGTGGTCATTGTGTGATCCTTAAAGTCTGATCTCAGGTCATTGGTAGCTTTCCATGCCATTAGCACTGACACTTGATTAATTCCTTTTTTTTTTTTTTAATATCCAGCAGGCAATGAGGTCATACAAGAAGAGAAGAGGGAGGAGACTCAAGAAGAATACCCTCTATTACTGGCACTTAAATTAAGACCATCAGGAAATGTCTGTGAGAATCTTTCCCAGAGGACTGAGGGGGGGGACACTAGCCAAAGTCAACAGAAATTGGAAAAGAAGCAGCGAGAACCTGCAGGAGACTTATCGGCTGGCGTCACTGTGTGTGAGAGAAATGAGAGGGAGCTCACAGATATCCCTGAGTACCAGAGACACCTGAGAGCAGAGAAAGCCTTCCAGGATGATCAAATGACTTCTGACCACCACCAGAGAGAGGAGAAAGGGAAAAAATCATTTTACTGTGAGACCTGTGGGAAAACCTTTGAGAGGAAATGTCATTTTGTATTGCACCAGAAAACCCACACAGGAGCGAGACCTTTTTCATGCTCTCAGTGTGGAAAATGTTTCAAACAGAAGGTAACCCTGAAATTACACCAGAGAAGCCACAGTAAAGGGAGCACTTTCATTTGTATTGAATGTAAGAAAAACTTTTCTAGCAGGGAATCCTTAGTAATACACCAAAGAACACACACAGTTAAGAGACCTTCTCATCGCCCTCAAAATGGGGAATCTTACAGCTCTGAATTCTATTTCTTAAATCGCCAGAAAATGGAGACAGAAGTGAGAACATTTTCAAGCTTTGAAAGTCAAAAGCAAGACCTAATAATAAATCAAACAACACAGAGAGAAGATAAATTATTCATGAGTATTGATGATAACAGAAACTTTAACCAGAAAGAGAACTTTACAGGACAACTAAAATGCCAACCAGGGGAGAGAACAATTTCAGGTACTGCATGCAATAAAATCGTAAGTGAGGGGAAAATCATTTTAAGAGACAGAAAAAAACATATGGGTGAGAGATCATTGTCTTGTATTCAGCCTGAAAAAACACTTTAGGAGGAAGGCAGAAGTCTCACAACAGAAGAAAATCCCCAAAGAAGAAAGTCAGTGTATATGTACTGAATGTGGTAAAAGCTTCAAGCAGAAACGCAATCTCACAATCCACCAGAGAATCCATACTGGAGTGAAACCATTTACATGTAGTGAATGTGGTAAAAGTTTCAGTCAGAAGGAAACCTTGAAACGCCACCAGAGAATCCACACTGGAGTAAAACTATTTATATGTAGTGAATGTGGTAAAAGTTTCATTCAGAAAGTAGAATTGAAATGCCACCAGAGAATCCACACTGGATTGAAACCATTTACATGTAGTGAGTGTGGTAAATGTTTCAGTAGGAAGCAAACTCTCAAAGATCACCAGAGAATCCCACACAGGAGAGAAATCATTTACATGTAGTGAGTTGTGGTAAATGTTTCAGTCGGAAGGTAAGTCTCAAACAACCACCAAAGAATCCATACAGGAGAGAAATCATTTACATGTAATGAGTGTGGTAAACATTTCAGTCTGAAGGGATACTTCAAACGCCACCTGATAATCCACACTGGAGAAAAACATTTTACATGCACTGAATGTGGGTAAAAGTTTCAGTCGGAAGACTCTCTCATGTGGCATCTAAGAATACACACAGGTGTAAAAACCATTACATGTACTGAGTGTGGTAAACTTCAGTCGTAAGGGATATCTCAATCTCACCAGAGAATTCACACAGGAGTAAAACCATTTACATGTACTGAGTGTGGTAAAAGTTTCAGTCAGAAAGAATATCTCAAATGTCACTATGGAATCCACACAGAAGTAAAACCATTTTCCATGTAGTGAGTGCGGTAAACGTTTCATTCGGAAGGGAAATCCTCAAACAGCACCAGCTAATCCACACAGAAGAGAAAATCATTTACATGTAGTGAGTGTGGTAAAAGTTTCAGTCGGAAGGAAAGCCTCAAATGCCACCAGAGAATCCACAACCGGAGAAAAAAACCATTTAAATGTATCGATTGTGGTAAAAGCTTCAGTCAGAAAGCATCTCTCAGATGGCATCATAAAATCCACACTAGAGTGGCAACCAAGTCCATGTATTGTGTGTGGTAAAAGCTTCAGAACAAAGGAAAAACTTGCAAGCCACCAGAGAAGCCACATGTGAGTCAAATGCTATTCACACGCTGTCATATAATTTTGCAATTGTAGACTGGCTTGATGATCCGAAAAAGTTGGATGCAAGAACAATAAAAACTTCTCCATATCCATCAAGTAATCTATAAGAATCAGTGTATGCCAATATTGTATATTGGTGGTATGGGCCTTATAGATGCAAATATTCAAAAAGTCCTGAAGTACGAAAGTGAATATGGCCAAAATTTGTCTCCATCCTTAAGGCTTGGATAATTGTTACAACAAGTGGAAGGAATAAATGAGTCTCTACCAGTACATGAAAGAAAAGGAGCAATGGAATTTGCAAAATCTCTATAAAGAATCAGACCCGCCAACAAAATCAATTTACAAAAGCACAAATATAGTAGGAAATACAAAGAGTTACTTCTCAAACTCCACTCGGATCAAAACCTGACACAGGAATGGCCCTAGAATAGTGAGTTTAAAGCTAGAGATAAGACATTGATAATTGCAGCACAGGATAGTGGATGGTTCACAGCCAGCAGAGGAAAAAACTTCTGAAACAGACAAATACAAGTTCTGTAAAACAGAAACTAGAAAATGGTTACACAGCTTGCCTTGCTGGAGGTCGGGTACTGATGTGAGAAGGCCTAGATACAGAAAGGCAATAATAAGGTGGCCTGGCTCATCCTCTGGCAATTGTGTAAACATTAAACATCGCTGTACCAGGAAAAGCACTGGAATCATGACCTTGAGAGAATAGAGATTGGAAGATGTTTGGACACCTGGGATGTTCCTGTTTCCAACTGATAAGTCAGTCATTATGGTAAAGGAAAAAAACACAAGAGCATTGCTGATAGAGGTTTCAGCACCAAGCGGCTATTTTATGGATCATATGGAGAGAGGAAAGATCCTTCAGGACCACAGTATGGAATCAGAGACCAAGAAACAGAAATAGTCCCAAATGTATTGGGTCCTACTGGCCTGATTAAGTAGAATTTTCAGGTGCACCTTTATTATGTGTATATATATTACAGCCAGTAAGGTCCAGAGAGAAGCTGTCTTAGATACATTATAAGTATTAAGAGTATTAGTAAATTTGAGAGACTGAACTCATTCCCAATATACTCTGTTTAATGAATGAGGTTCATTCCTGTCACAGTATATGCAAGACTCATTTGGAAACATTACCCCTGAGGAAAAAAAATGTACGTTTTCTGATTGTGGTAAAAATAAATAAGTCCTCGAATGGATTCATACAGGGATAAAACAGACTATTCAAACATATCTCACAGCATCAACAGATCCCAGTATTCTAAAAGTGCTGAGGTATGAAAGTAAATGGCTAAAATCAGTCTTCATGCTTAAGCTTGGTCAAATGGAAGGAATGAGTGAGAATTTCGGCATATGATGGGAAAGAGGAAACTGAATTTAAAATAAGAGAAAAATACTCTTTCCCAGCAGACAAGGAAAATCAACATAAGCATAAATAGAAACTTTACATGTGTTAACATCTTGACTTAAGCATTTAGGGCTGAAGAAAAGCACTGGGATCACAACCTGGAGAGAATTGTAGAGCATGAAGAATTTGTGATAATCTGGGAGATTCCTATTCCCAGTGGATAAAAAGCTTAATACAAGAAAACTGGAGATAGTAGTTAAGGAGAAAAGCCCAAAGAACAGCATTGGCTGATACGAGTCAGTACCAGTAACTATTTAGATAAGGAGAGAGAGAAGATCCTCTACTATCAAATGATTCAATTAGATATGTGCAATTAGAAAAATGTGGCAAGAGAGATACAGAATAGTCCTAATTGTATTGGGTACCAGTAGCCTGATTAAAAAGAACCGAACCTTCAGGCCCAGCTTGCTTATTGCGGCGGTTACTACCTTAAACCAATCAAGCCTGATACTTCACTTTCAATGCATATACATCATTGCTCTCTGCTTCAACAGTAGGGAGAAATGTGGAAAAGAGGATTTACATTCAGACAACATCCAACAAGGGCATTGATCTGTGCAGTCTGGGTAAACAAGCATCGGGGTAACTTGCTTGATGCGGCGGTTACTACCCTTAACCATTAAGCCTTATGCTCACCTTTGATGCAACTCCAACATTACTCTGCATCAATGGCAGGGAGTGGCAGGAAATTTGAATCAAAACAGTTACCAACAAGGGCACTGAACTTGGTGGTCGGTGAAACAGCTAAGTATGGGAAAATAAGTGTGGGGAGCTTGCTGGGCAGACTGGATGGGCCAATTGGTCTTTTTTCTGCCATCATTTCTATGTTAAAGATGTTTGCTGTGTGCATGTAACATTGTATGAACTCCAGAAGGAGGCTCTCTTTGGCACAATGCAAGTATTAAGAAGGGGCATTAGCAGTCAATGTGAGAGAGTGAGATCTTATTCAACAAACCCTGACTTTAACTCTGAACGTATGCACAAAACAAACCCATTTGGGAGACCATATCCTGTGCGACAAGAACTTCTTGGCTTCACAACCTTAAAAGGCACCAAGTGTTCCAGTCACAGCTGAGGGGACAGAAAATAATGGAACAGAGTATCTCTTGGTACTTCTTGCACAGTACTTTCACATGTTACAAAATCTAGTTCAAATATCAGCAAGACCACTATTACGGTTTAAGAATGAAAAAACAGAAAAAGAGAAATCCACACATTGCCTGGGATAAAAATGTTCCCAGCCTTAGCACCGGAGGTAATGATGGTGGCGGTGATGGTGCAGGATCTTCAGGTTCAGGTCACATCCCTGCCACATTTATAGGCCCTGGGGAACCTGCTCAGGGACCCAGTGAATCAGGAAATAGCCTCAGAAGTTAATGAGAGAAATGGATAAGGGCCTGAATCCCTGAGGACATGAAGCTGCACAATGTGAGCCTACCAGAAACTGAAAAGAAGTAATAGCATCAAATGAAAAGCTGCAAAAAAGTAACTGATGATTATTTAGAATCTGTTGTTGAAGAAAGAAAAAAAAAAGAAAAGAATTGCAGAGGAATTCATATGAGCTCAGTTTTTCTAAAAACAAAACAAAAATTCCACTATGATTGATTGAAAACATGTTATAAGTTGGTTTAATTCTGCTCCATCACCAGCCCTTGGTAGGATCGTCTTGGGAAGGGGGCAGAGAGAGCATGAACAATTAAAGCTTTGGGAGCCTCCATGCTGCCACCATAGCCTTGCCCCAATGACTAACATCATGTCCTGCTCCTCGGGAGCACCCATGGGTACAGGAGCTGAAGCAGCCCACGTTCAGAGAGATCTGCAGCAGCTCTGAACCTACAGTGGCCCTAACCCCCCTCCCCCATTCCCCCAAATACACTTCAATCTCTGAGACTCCCCAACCAGCTGTACAGGGTTCCTCATGTAGCTGCACTTTAGCTTACATATGACTCAGACCCAGTGGGAGATTTGAAAGAGAACCTTCCCCCTTCTAACTCCTTATCTGCTGGCCCTATGAGCCAATGCAAAACTCCTGGGGTGAGCACATCCTACACTTAGAGAAGATAAGGCCATTGCGGAAAGATCAAATGATTTCTTGCTTCGGTGTTTACTGAAGAGGATGTTGGGGAGGTACCCGTAATGGAGAAGGTTTTCATGGGTAATGATTCAGATGGACTGAATCAAATCACGGTGAACCTAGAAGATGTGGTAGGCCTGATTGACAAACTGAAAAGTAAGTAAATCACCTGGACCAGATGGTATACACCCAGAGTTCTGAAGGAACTAAAAAATTGAAATTTCAGACCTATTAGTAAAAATTTGTAACCTATCATTAAAATCATCCATTGTACCTGAAGACTGGAGGGTGGCTAATGTAACCCCAATATTTATAAAGGGCTCCAGGGGCGATCCGGGAAACTACAGACTGGTTAGACTGACTTCAGTGCCAGGAAAAATAGTGGAAAGTGTTCTAAACATCAGAATCACAGAACATATAGAAAGACATGGTTTAATGGAACAAAGTCAGCATGGCTTTACCCAAGGCAAGTCTTGCCTCACAAAATCTGCTTCACTTTTTTGATGGAGTTAATAAACATGTAGATAAAGGTGAACCGGTAGATGTAGTGTACTTGGATTTCAGAAGGCGTTTGACAAACTTCCTCATGAGAGGCTTCTAGGAAAAGTAAAAAGTCATGGGATAGGTGGCGATGTCCTTTCGTGGATTGCAAACTGGCTAAAAGACAGGAAACAGAGAGTAGGATTAAATGGACAATTTTCTCAGTGGAGAGGAGTGGGCAGTGGAGTGCCTCAGGAATCTGTATTGGGACCCATATTTTTCAATATATTTATAAATGATCTGGAAAGAAATACGAAGAGTGAGATAATCAAATTTGCAGATGACACAAAATTGTTCAGAGTAGTTAAATCACAAGCAGATTGTGATAAATTGCAGGAAGACCTTATGAGACTGGAAAATTGGGCATCAAAATGGCAGATTAAATTTAATGTGGATAAGTGCAAGGTGATGCATATAGGGAAAAATAACCCATGCTATAATTACACAATGTTGGGTTCCATATTAGGTGCTACAACCCAAGAAAGAGATCTAGGTCTTGTTATTCCCTTGTTCTATGTAAACCGATCCGATATGGTTATTACTATGAAGGTCGGTATAAAAAAGTGTTAAATAAATAAATAAATAGTGGATAACACATTGAAATCGTCGGTTCAGTGTGCTGCGGCAGTCAAAAAAAGCAAACAGAATGTTGGGAATTATTAGAAAAGGAATGGTGACTAAAACGGAAAATGTCATAATGCCTCTGTATCGCTCCATGGTGAGACCGCACCTTGAATACTGTGTACAATTCTGGGTCGCCGCAATCTCAAAAAAAGATATAATTGCGATGGAGAAGGTACAGAGAAGGGCTACCAAAATGATAAGGGGAATGGAACAGCTCCCCTATGAGGAAAGATTAAAGAGGTTAGGATTTTTCAGCTTGGAGAAGAGACGACTGAGGGAGGGGATATGATAGAGGGTTTAAAATCATGAGAGATCTAGAACGGGTAGATGTGAATCGATTGTTTACTTTTTCGGATAGTAGAAAGACTAGGGGGCACTCCATGAAGTTAGCATGGGGCACATTTAAAACAAAATCGGAGAAAGTTCTTTTTTACTCAGCGCACAATTAAACTCTGGAATTTGTTGCCAGAGGATGTGGTTAGTGCAGTTAGTATAGCTGTGTTTAAAAAAGGATTGGATAAGTTCTTGGAGGAGAAGTCCATTACCTGCTATTAAGTTCACTTAGAGAATAGCCACTACTGCCATTAGCAATGGTAACATGGAATAGACTTTGAGTTTTTGGGTACTTGCCAGGTTCTTATGGCCTGGATTGGCCACTGTTGGAAACAGGAATGCTGGGCTTGAATGGACCCTTGGTCTGACCCAGTATGGCATTTTCTTATGTTCTTATGTGGAAGGGAGGATGATGGCAGGGATGCAGATGGTGGAGAATGCAAGGTGGATGCTGTGGATGAGGTAGAATGAGGCAGGGAGTAGTTGCTGAGGATATGGGAATGATGGACATAGTAGGATGCTGTGGAAGGGGGATGGAGGCAGGTAGGTGGATGGTGTAAGGAAATGGAGGCTGAGGCATGTTCTGAAGTTGGAGAAAGTAAAAGTGATGCTGGGGAAGAGGAGGCAGAAAGTGGGAGTGGAGAAGGAGGTAGGGGGTGAATGCTAGGGTAGAGGAGAAGGAGGGTAGGTGGGGGGGGGGGATATGTGATGGTGGAGTATAAAAAACAGCATATAATCATATATCCCGACCATTCCCCATAACCCATCAGTAACACACAAACCCACCCTCTACACACTAAAATGAACCAAAATCACAAATACCCACCCACCCAATCAAAAACCCAATACAATAAACAACCAAAACAAATTCAAACCCAGCTCTTACAGTACTGATCAGGATTTAATCTGGAGACAAAAGATGTGGAACTGTAGAGTGGGAATGGAGGGGAGTGAGACCAGGGCAGGATGTGAACAGTCCGCGGGACTGGAGTGTACACTCTCTCTTCCCCCAAACACACACGGTGATCCTCTGATTCCAGCCCCCATTCTTGCCCACCGGTGCTCACTCCCTCCTCTCTTCTTCCCTGCAAGCCTCCTGGAGGGGAGGGACTGGATCAGAACCTCCATGCTGTCTGAACAGAAGTGGTGGAACTTCGTTCCAGGCTGTTCAACCACAAATTAAGCCCTGCATTCAACTGACAACTCAAGTGATATTCTCAGAAAGGGCCAAGAATAGGCCTAAGTGATTTAAAGCAAAGCTTTTCATAGTATGGGAACACTTTTTTTTTTTTCTTACAGTGTTGGAATGGATAGGAATTGAGTTGAACAAATCTGAAAATGTCCACGGGGGGGGGGGAGGGGTGCAGAGACAAGGCAGCGAGTGTAGAAAAAGATAACAGACGGCAGCCGCCATATATAAGCCGGATGCCCTACAAGTTTAAAAAAAAAACAAACTGCTTCATATCCCCATTGAAAAAATGGATCCCTACAAAATCCCTGAAAGGCAGGTGATAGAAAGAGGAGAGCAGCTCCCAGTTGTCAAGGCAGGGTGCGTAAGCCCCGTTACTTTCCTAGGGACTTTAAAGCATAGTTGAAGGGTATCCATTTGTAGGAATTTTGCTTGACTCTCTGGAGACTGTTGCCATTACCAATAACATGCAGACAGACGAGATGATATTGACAACAGCATTGTTTGACTCCCAAGAAATGAGCAATAAGAAAGCAAACATGGACCCCAACCAAACCCCCGAAAGACAAAAGATAGAGCCAGAACAGCCCATCGTTCTCAAGGAGGGGCAAAGGCTGCACCAAAAAGCAGACCAAGAATAAATGGATCCCCACGAAACCCCTGAAAGACAGGCGAGAGAAAAAGAGGATGTGTGGAATTTAGAGTAGAAGAATCTTTTTTTTTTCTGGGGGAGGGGGTTGAAATCTCCATATTCTAGGTCACTGGAACATAGAAAACATAGAAATGACGGCAGAAGACCAAATGCCCATCTAGTCTGCCCAGCAAGCTACGCACTTTATCCATTTTTTTCCCCTTTTTTTTTTTTCTCTCCCACCTGTTACTATTGGCTTCCAGTACCCTCCAGCCCTAATTCCCCCTCCACCCCACCACCAATTTAGAGAGCAGTGCCGTATCTGCATCCAAGTGAACGTCCAGCTCAATTAGGGGTAGCAACTGCTGTAACAAGTAGGCCACACCCTTACCCCCATACTCTTACCCACCCCTGTTTTTTATTTTTGTTTGTTTGTTTTTTTTTTTTGAGATGGCAGCCCTCCATCCTTCCGCTCCGTGAAGGTGGAACACCAACTACTGGCCACTGGCATCCCGCTCTGTGAATGCCTCTGTGGCTACTGCCGCTCCGTGCAGTGTTTGAATGCCTCTGTGGCTACTGCCGCTCCGTGCAGTGTTTTGCTGCCTCCTCTTTATTCACGCCCTCTAGACTTGATGGATCCACAGTGTTTATCCCACGCCCCTTTGAAGTCGTTCACAGTGTTAGACTGTTATTTATTTATTTTATTTATTTATTGTTTTTTGTTATACCGAGTTTCATGATAGGCATCACATCAACCCGGTTTACAAATAACAAGGAGTGTAAAGCATAACGTAACGTAAAAAACAATATTTTCAATAAGAACCTTGAACTTTAAATACAGTGAATCAGAAAAAGGGAGAGGGAAAGTTACAAAAAACAAGGAAAATAAACTTGGGATGGAAGGGGAGAAATTGAACAGCACAATATTTACATTTCAGCCTATTGATACATTAGAATAGCAAGTGAAAAAATAAGACTATGAAACGGTACATAGGTAATCAAATGAATAAATATGACAGTTGTGAATGGTAATAGTATGATAAATATTCAGCAGGAATTAGTGAGAGAGGGTTTGAGGTTGGTTGATTCGTGTTTACATTCCATTATTGCATACGAGTTAGTGCTAGTGAGAGGAGGTTTTATTCAAGGCTTGGAAATGCTTTTTTGAAAAGCCAAGTTTTTAGTCTTTTCCTAAAAGTTAAAGAGCATGCTCTTGTCTCAAATCAGGTGGGATCGAGTTCCAGAGAGCTGGACCTGCTGATGAGAAGGCTCTGAGACTCAAGGATTTATGTTGGTAGGTTTTGGGCTTTGGAATTTGGAGTGACTCTTTGTAGTGTTCCCTGATAGGCCTGGCGGAGGTGAATTTTTTAAGTGGTATTTGTAGGTCAAGTTGCGTGTGTTGGTTGATAGTTTTGTATATGATGTTAATGGTTTTGTACATGATTCTATAGTGGATCGGAAGCCAATGGAGGTTTTTGAGAATAGGTGAAATGTGGTCAATTTTCCTGGAATTTGTAAGGACTCTGGCTGCAGAGTTCTGAACCATTTGTAAAGGTTTGGTGTAAGAAGCTGGGAGGCCTAATAGTAATGAGTTGCAATAATCTAGTTTGGAAAAGATTATTGCTTGCAAGATTGTTCTGAAGTCCTGAGTGTGAAACAGCGGTTTTATTCTTTTCAGGATATGTAATTTGTAGAAGCAATCTTTGGTGGTTTGGTTAATGAATGTTTTGAGGTTGAGACGATTGTCTAGGATGGCTCCTAAGTCTCTTACGTGGGTTGTTTGAAGGAGTGTGGGTGGTTTAGGAAGTGTGTTATTGTTTTCCGGTGATATGAGCAGGAATTCTGTTTTCGAAGCATTGAGTACAAGGTTTAGACTGTTGAGGAGAAGTTTAATTTCTAATAGGCAACTGTCCCAGTATTCCATTGTTTTTGAGATTGATTCTTTTATAGGGATTACGATCTGTACGTCGTCTGCAAAAAGGAAATGTTTCAGGCTTAATTTTGTTAGTAGTTGGCAGAGTGGTAGCAGGTAGACATTGAAAAGGGTGGGTGAAAGTGATGATCCTTGCGGCACTCCTCTATTAGAAGGGTGGTATTGGGATTCTTTATTATGAATTTTGACTCTGTAATCCTCTGTTTTCTAGAAATGTTTTGAACCAGTTTAGTGTGGCACCTGTTAAACCAATGTTTGCCAGCTGTTTTAGAAGAAGGGCGTGGTTGACGGTGTCAAAGGCCGCCGAGAAGTCAAGGAGGATTAGAAAATATGCTTGGCCTTATCAATACCAGAGAGTAGGTAGTCCATGAGTGAAATTAGTAGCGTTTCGGTGCTTGCGGCTTTGCGAAAACCATATTGGTTTGGGGACAGAATACTGTGGTCCTCTAGGTAGTTGGATAGTTGGGTGTTTACCAGTTTTTCCATGATTTTAGCCTATAAATGGTAGGTTGGAAATAGGGCGGAAGTTGTTGGGATCACATGCATTTAGATTTGGTTTTTTTAGCAGTGGCTTGATTGAGGCAGTTTTTAGGTCATCTGGGTAGATGCCATGTGATAAGGAGCAGTTTATAATATCTGCTAGGGTTTTTGCTATTGTGTCCGGGATAAGAAGAAGCATTTGGTAGGGATTTGATCAAATGGGTGTGATGACGGTTTCATTCTTTTTAATACATTTTGTATCTCTGTGATTGTGATGGGTTCAAAGGCATTAAGCTGGATGTCTTTATTTTGGGGAAGATATGTGTTTATCTGGAGACGTAGTGTTTGGAATCAGCTGATTAAGGAGATCCGATATTTTTTTGTTAAAATGAAGAGCCAATTCGTCTGCTTTAGTCTGGGCTTGTTCGGAGGTGGTATATCTGGAGTGATAGGTTTAGTGAGGCTGGAAACGAAGGCGAATAGAGCTTTTGAGTCAAAGCTGAGATGATGAACCTTTCGGGCATAGTAGTCTCTTTTGATTTTCAACGTGGTACTTTTGTAAAGATGGAGTGATCGTTTGTAATCAGAGAGTGAGGCTGGTGAAGGGGCTTTGCGCCATTTTCTTTCTTTTTGCCGAAGTAATTGTTTGAGTTTTCGTAGTTCATCATTATACCAGGGTTGACGTTTGGATGTATTAGCAGACCTTGTTTTGGTTGTCAGTGGGCAGAGAGTGTTTGCTATAGATTTTGTTATTTTGGACCAGGATTGGAGGGCAGCGTTAGGGGTAGATACTTCAATGAGTGGTAGATCCGAGGTTAGAGCTTTACTTAGATGTTCCGAGTTGCAAGGTTTTCTGTATAGGAAAGAGGGTCTTGAGTTGAGTTTGGAGTCTGATCGAGGTAAGGAAAAACTGGTGGAGATTAGAGAATGATCTGATCATGGGACTTTTTTGCAATTTGGTTGTTTTGTAAGAGAAATACCAGTGTTTGTAAAGAGTAGATCGAGGCGTGTGGCCTGCTTTGTGGGTGGGTTTATTGATTTGTTGTCTGAATCCCATCGCTGACAGTGCGGTGAGGAGGGCTTCACAGTTTGTAGAGAGGGGAACTTTGTCAACATGTAAATTGAAGTCACCCAGGATTATAGCAGGGGAGTCAAGATTGAGATGCAGAGTTATGGTTTCGATGATAGGAGAGGAGTCTGACTCTAGTAAGCCTGGCGGGGCGTAGACTAGCAGGATTTGGAGTTGTTCTGATTTGAACAATCCTAGTTCTAGTTTAGTTACTGTACTGATGGGGTGGTGTGAGAACCTTAAGGATTTTTTTGCAGCTAGGAAGATACCCCCTCCTCTTTTTTTTTTGTCTTGGGATGGAGAAGAAATCGTAAGTCTGCGTTGGTAATTGGTTAATGAGTGTGATGTCCGTGGATTTGAGCCATGTTTCTGTTATGGCGCAAACGTCTGGGGTTGTGTCCTGCAGTATGTCGTTGAGTATAAGAGTTTTGTTGGTGAGAGATTGGGCGTTGAATAGGATTATGGTGAATAGGGTGAGGCCTAGTAACTGTGTAGTGGGGGAAATCATGATTGGGATGAGTGATTTGTAGGTGCGTGGTCGGTAGTACATTATTGTTTATTATTGTTTATTATTATTGTTTATTTTTAGAGAGGCTTTTAGACCAGTAGCCATCATATGGGACTAGCAGCGCCTCTACTGCAAAAGGTATTTGCAACAGGCACCCAGCATGAAATAGCTGATGAAATCTAGAATGGAAGAAAAGGGGTGTTGGTTCAGTATTTGGACTTAGGTAAAAGGGGCCTTAAGTGATTGGGTGCAGATCTTTGTTTAAGTCTGTGCTTGGACACATTGTATGATAACAGAATTAAGGATGAGATGAAAGGAAGCTTGTCATCAGAGAATAAGGCATGGATTGGTTACATCTTCTTTTAATGAGAAATTAGAAGGATATTAGCCCCGGTCGAATGCAGACAGGAATCTCAGAGAGAGAGAGAGCAACTTGCTATGGCCATGTAGCAGGAGATATTGTTTTGTTTTATTTGTGCCTTTTGAATAAAAACTATTATGATTTCTTTTAAGTAGAATTTTTTATTTACTAGATAAGTTAGATAAAGTTGCTCGATAGAGATGAGGCATAAATCTAGGGTCCTCTGACAGCTTCTATTAAGCTGCTGGGGTCTATTTTGGCTGTAAATCAGACAATTGATGCCTTGAAACCTGTTCTGCATTCCATGGAAGTTTTTGGTTTTTTTTACTTTTTCTCTTTGCTGGTGATTTATTTTTTTTTCTATTAGTGAAGTAATCCTCTTTTTATCTCCTCTCGCCTCCTGCTAATTCTTTTTCTCAGTCCCATTGCCTTTTTAAGGCTTTGGTACTGTCTTAAGGGATGGTGGGTTAGTTATTTGGATGCAGATGCCAGAATTTGTATTGCTCCGGTGTACTCTGTGAGAGATATGAAGTTCTCGGAATTTATGTGTTGGTTTCTGAGGTGCACCAGAGAAATAGCCGACTTTTAGATATGTCTGTTTTAGGTATGGAGTCCTAAAATTTATGATGAGGGTATGAAGTTCATCTGATTTTTTTATTGTGGGTATGGAGTCCTGGAATTGTGGTTCACGAGTTTTAAGAGTCCCTCTGATACACATGCACTTATGGTTGATCAGGGTATGGAGTCCCTTTTACAACCATAATGACAGGGTACGGAGTCTCTTTCATTTGCAATCATAATGCACACTGGAGCAAAAGAATTTTGTTGTAAATGGCAGCTGCTGTGGAACTGAGTGTTGGTTTTAGAATTAAGTGTAGTGGTGAATACAGTAGTGGAGGAGATATGAGATAGGGAGATTTTACAGGCATAGTTCTTAAATTGAGCTAGGTGGTGTAGCATATAATTGTTTTGGTTTTTTTGTGTGCTTGTGAAATGTTACAGACAAGAGTGGTGAGTTTTACTTTTATAACATGGGGAGTGCTTCTTTACAGAACTCTCCAGCCAGTTCAGCAGCAGTTTATTTGTCTAATCACCAGCAACTAGATAAGATATTTGAAAAAAATGGCATGGCTTTACAAAAGATGACATTAACTTGCAATTTCCATTGGAAGGTACATTTTAATTGGGAAGATTGTCTTACTTGAAATTGGAGGAAAGAAATTAATTAGAAACAGCTGCTTTTTTAGCATGGTGGCAAGAAACTGAGGAATGTAATAAAAAAAATCTATTAATGCTGGACTTAAGGACTCTCTGGGAAAAGCAAAAAGTGTGTTGGAACATACAAAGACGGGATTACATGTTTTACGTTCTAAAATGGCTAAGCCATTAGATTATCCCAGAACTTCACTGTACCCATGAAAGCCTTGGACCCAAAAAAACAAATCGGAAGCCGATCCAAGGTTGCTGTGTAGCAGTAAAAAAAAAAAAAAAAAAGTGGAGATCAGTGTATATAAAAGGGATCTTTATTGAACTTTTGGGCACTTTTTTTTTACTGCAACCCACGAAAGCCTTGGAAGGGGTGGCAGAGGATCATTCAGATTTTCTGAATGATCCTGTATATCAAGGGGGGGCTGTTTAAAACACCTGCTGCCCCCTCCCTGTAGATCAGACAATGTGGAGAGGGTACTGGAGGAAGGGGCTCCTATTGTCAACCTACCCATTTGGTGTCCTCATTTATCAGACGGGCAGCATGATAAACAGGGGTCTGGCTCTGGGATACAGGCTTATAGGCAGCAAGTGAAAACTAGCTCATCAGACCCATCTCTGACTGAGGAATTGTCATCCCTAGAGATTGATTCTAGGACCCCTAAATCCTTAGGGTCTTCTGGACCCCATACTGATGACTCAGAGATATTGAGGCAAACTTTAGCTGACCTACAAGGTCTCAACCGTATAATAAAAAAATTTAGACTTGAGTGAATTGTTTAAAGGGAAATGTCCAGAGGCTCACTCTACCCCTCAGATTAAATGCTGTATTGACTATCCAGATTGCTATCATCAAAGATTTTATAATTTGAGGTTTAGATGTCCAATGAAAGAGGAACAATCATACACTGGAAACTACCCTTTGCCAACAGTACCCAGTGCAAATCCAAATACTAATTATGCACAGCAAGTGTATGTGCCATGGCCATGAAATGATTTGATGGCAAGTAAAAATTCCTTGCCTAATTTCTGAAAAGAGTCAAGGAAGTGGGCAGAGGAGGTGAGGGAAATTATCGATGCTTTACTGAAACAGCCTTGTAACTTTTTCCCCTAAAACAGATTGGACAAAACTAAATGTATATAAAATGTCAGATAAAGAGGAACCAGCTGACTATTTAAGTAGGCTGACTGATGTATTTATGGCCCATTTTGAGCTAGGATATCCTACTAATGAAGTAAACTAGGCAGCATCAAAAAGGTTTTTTTTTAGATGGGGTTGCCCTGCAAAATTAAAGAGAAGGTGAAAAATGCATGCATTTCTTAGCATCTAGTCCAGTGGTTCTCAACCTTTCTAATGCCGTGACCCCGCAATACAGTTCCTCATGTTGTGGTGACCCCTCGCCCCGCGAGGGCGGGGCGAGGGTGGGGCTTTGGTCATATGGGGGCGGGGTTATGGATGGGGTTGGATTTTAGTGCATACTTATTTATTATGACATTTATAAACAGAACCACCATTCCTCATAAAACAATAAAATTAAGAAACATAAAGCATCAGTTATAATAGTAAAACCATACTAATAAAAGAATATTTTAAAATTACTGATAAATAGAATTTCTATTAATTAAAATCATATACATTTTATAATTTCCCAAACACCAATAAAATATTTCAAAACAGCACATATATCAAATAACACCCAATAATTAAAACTAATAAGGATTTTAAAAAGCCCCTGCTGTCCATACATGGAGCTCTTGATTTCCAGTCACCCTGATATTGTCGAGGATTAGGAGGTTATCCTCTCTCTCTCACACATACTCACATGTCCATTCTCTCTCACACATACACTGTCACATACATACACATTCATGCTCTTATACCCACCATAACCTCTCGCTCTTACAGACACTGACACACTCTCAGGGTGTAAGACACTCTCTCCTCCCCCCCCCCCCCCCCCCCCACTCACACCACACTCTTACTCCCCTGGATTTTCTCATACACACTCATGCTCTCACTCTTACTGGCTCCCTCACAACCTCAGAGCCTCTCAGATAAAACTCTATGCAGCAGAAATAATGCTGAATGTTGAGAATTGTGTTATGCAGACTAATCTGGAAAATGCACTAATTTCTACATGAGTCATAATGAATCAGTCCTCAGCTGCAGGCATCAATTGATTATCCTGGCTCCCTTTAATAATGTTTGCCAAATACAGTTCATGTGTAACAGCAATCCTAATTCTCCACCAGATCAAGCTGATTTCACATCCCACTTCATACTTTGTCACCTCCAGCTGAGTCAAACAATTAATCTAATTACTGCCACTGCTGCCACGTGGCTATTGGGGAGGCGCTGATTGCTGCTATTGGCACTGAAGCCCATTCTGCTGCCTCCTCTGTGCAGGCCCCGTGGGTTTCCACTTCCCTCCATGTTGATCTCGTACATTGTGAGATCCGCCATAGAGAAAGTGCTACTCTTGCACATTCCCAAAGATTACATGTACCAATCAGTAAAAAGTAATTTATTTATTTTTTTACATCTGCTTCCCTTTCTTATTTTTTTGCCATTTCCTTTTATATTGCCTTTTTTCTATTTCTTTTCTCTCCACCTATCTTCTTCCCTCAAACACACAGTCAGGTTCTCATTCTCACATGCATTTCTCTCTCACACACACATACACACACAGGCTCTCACTGTCACATGCTCTCTCTCTCATGCAATCATTCATACACACAGTCTCTCACTGGCACAGGCTGTCTGAGTCTCACACACAAGCTCTCTCACACCCCCACATGCTGCCTTGCTCAAGCACAGGCTCTCACTCTAACATGCTGTCTCTTTCACACACACAGAGGCTCTCACATGCTGTCTCTGCAAACACACACAGTCTCTCAACTCACTCTCACACACAATCTCTCAACTCATCTCATACTCGCACACACCTCTCTCTCACCTCTGGGCCTCTTCTTTACGGGTTGCCACAGGATGGGCTCTGCAGCGGCCCTAGTCTTCCCGGCCCCGCTGCTCCTCTTCTGCACGCGGCTGAAGCGCCTCTTCTACCCACGCGGCTGACGCGCCTCCTCCTTCCTGCCCGTGTGGCTCCGGCAACATTTGTCTTCCGAGGCAGGGCGGGCAGGAAGGAAGTAGGAGGAGCACCTGCAGTGGCTGATACACCTCCTTCCTGCCTGCGCGGCTCCAGCCACATACTTTACTGCGACGCGCTAGCTTTTTGGGCGATGTCTCTTCCAGTGGCGTAGCCAGAATTGATTTTTTGGGTGGGCACAAGGTTAACATGGGTGGGCTGTAGGCATGCAGGTCTACTAGTTGTTTTTTTTACTGATAAATAATGCCAAATTATGCAGCATAGCATTCACATCTACGCCTAAGTATGAAGTTTACTTAATGATACAAACATAATTCAAGGTGATTTGTGGTACTTTAGCCTTCTTATTATTACGATTTTATACACGGCTCCTACCTGTCCATAAATTTTGAGAGAGAGGTTGTGTTGCTTATATTTAAATTGCTAACATCTCAAAATATAGATATATATTTTTACCTTTGTTGTCTGATCTTTGTATTTTTCTAATCAGTTGGTCCTGGTCTCTTTTTCCCATTTTTTCCCTTATAGCTCATTTCCTAATTCCTTTTCAGTGTCTTTCTTCTATTACTGTCTTCTTCCCTTCCACACACACACACATACACGCTTTCTCTCACAGACTCCCTCTCACACACTCAAGCTGTCACTCTCATATGCTCTCCCCCCCCCACCCCCCAACAAGCTCACATTCTCTGCAGACACACATACAAGTTCTCACTTTCTCACCCCTCCCCAGGCTTATATTCTTATGCACACACAGCCGCACATCCAGGCACCCATTCTCACCCAGACTCCCATTCTCACCCACAAACCCATGCTCCCAGTCTCATCCACACATATTCAAGCTCCCATTCTCATCCATACATATACACATTTAAGGTCCTATTCTCACCCACACATACACACATTCAAGCACCCATTCTTATCCACATATTCAAGCTTCCATTCTCACCCAAAAACACAAACCCAGGCTCTCATTCTCACCCATATATACACACATTCGAGCTCCCATTCACCCACATATTCAAGCTTCCATTCTCACCCATATACACACCCAGGCTCCAGTTTTCACCCACACACACTCCCATTCTCATCCACACATACACATTCAAGCATGTGCACAGCTTCCGCTTTCTCCCCCAGAGCAGGAAGATCAGCTGCCTCTCCTGCTGCCACCGGACTCCTGCTATCTTCGGACGTCGGGCCGTACAGCCCGCCGAACTTCCTGTCGGGGGGGGGGGGAGCGGAAGCGCAGCGCACAACATACGCTTCCTCCCTCCACCCCCCCAAGCAGGAAGATCGGCCCGACGCCCGAAGATAGCAGGAGGCCGGTGGCAGCAGGAGAGGCAGCTGATCTTCCTGCTTTGGGGGAGAAAGCGGAAGCTGTGCGCGGCGCTTCCGCTCCCCCAAACAGGAAAATCGGCTGGCCGTTTGGCCCGAAGATAGCAGGAGAACGGGTGGCAGCAGGAGAGGCAGCTGATCTTCCTGCATTGTGGGGAGGAAGCGGAAGCTGCGCGCGGCGCTTCCGCTCCCCCCGAACAGGAAGACCGGTTGGCCATACGGCCGCAGCAGCGCTTCCCCATGTGTGCCATGATGGCGTGCGAGGCGTGGGTTCTCTTGTTCGCTGTCGCGGGGATGGGATCCCGCGACAGCCTTGCAGTTCCGGTGCCAGTTGGGTGGGCACCTGCCCACCCGTGGCTACGCCACTGGTCTCTTCCCTTTTGGGGTTGGAGGAGGCAGGTCTCCAGCTTCGCCCCGCCTCCCCGCAGCAGCCGCGGCGCCACGGACCGGCAAAAAACCCCAACGGCCCGGTACTGGTCCGCGGACCGGTGGTTGGGGACCTGCTTTAGGCGACCCCTATGTTTTGGTCGTTCGACCCCCGCCGGGGTCGCGACCCACAGGTTGAGAACCGCTGATCTAGTCAGATGAATCCAGAATAAATGGATTATGCATTCCTACCAGCAGATGGAGACAGAGCAAACTGACATCAAAGTATATATATCCCTGCAGTTGCATCAGCCTGCAGGTATTCTCTGTCTCCAGCAGATGGTGGACATGCATCTCCCCACTGGGGGATTGCTTCATTTTAAAGTAAAAGAGAATTAAGGAAAAAATGTGCCCTGTTCTCCTGTGGTGTTACCAAATGATCCCTCTCCCAGTTGAGAATTCCTCAGGTGATTTCCATGGTCCTTCAGATGTGTGCCTTGGTCCTGTAGCTGGTTTCGCCAGAGTGGACTTAGCTGCTTGAGCAGCTGAAAGGCAGTGGGTGCAGGAACCTCTTGCACATTTTTTACTTTTGTAGCTGCTCCTTTCAGTTTTTTCTAACAATTTTTCTCATTTTATCAAAGTTTCCCTTTTGAAAGTTTAGCACGAGAGCCGTGGATTTGCATACTGTTCCTCTTCCAGTCATTAATTCAAATTTGACCATATTATGATCACTATTGCCAAGTGGCCCCACCACCGTTACCTCTCTCACCAAGTCCTGTGCTCCACTGAGAATTAGATCTAAAATTGCTCCCTCTCTCGTCTGTTCCTGAACCAATTGCTCCATAAAGCTATCATTTATTCCATCCAGGAACGTTATCTCTCTAGCGAGTCCCGATGATACATTTACCCAGTCAATATAGGGGTAATTGAAGTCTCCCATTATTACCACACTACCAATTTGGTTAGCTTCCCTAATTTCTCTTAGCATTTCACTGTCCGTCTCACCATCTTGACCAGGTGGACGGTAGTATACTCCTATCACTATAGTCTTCCCCGACACAAGGAATTTCTACCCATAAAGATTCAATTTTGCATTTAGTCTCATGCAGGATGTTTATCCTGTTGGACTCTATGCATCCCGGACATAAAGTGCCACACCGCCTCCCGGTGGAAGTCAGTGAGACAGATTCGCCGAAGGAGAGATCTGTCACAGCGCAGTGCAGCAGGGTGTGAGAAGCACTCCTGGTTAAATTAGCACCCCAGATAGGAGTTCCAGGAGAAGATTCCTGTATGGGCAGACGGCGGAGGGAAGCCGGTGGCCGTAGAAGGCTGACAAATGGCAACCACAGGGTAATGAGGTCCCGTCGGGTGGCTGCTATTAATCAAGTTGACTTAGGTAATAGCCACTGCTATTGCTGGCATTAGTATGATGGGATGTATTTAATGTTTGGGTAGTTGCCAGGTACTTGTCACCTGGATTGGCCTCCGTTGGAAGCAGGATGCTTGATGGACCCTTGGTCTGTCCCACTAATGCAACTTCTTATGTGCTTAACCATTGTCTTACTGTATGAAATTCCCAAGTATCTTGATTAAACTGAAAGCTCTGTTGAGCTGGGACAGTCTCTTGTGTGTTGTTTGCACAGCACTGTGTAAAGGAAATAGCATTATAGAAGTAGTAGTAGTTGTTGTGCTAGTAATAGATCACACATGCTATCTGGTTAACTATAATTTCTTCTTTAGCTCAGTAATTACAGCTGTGATAGCCATATCCCTCCAGGAGAACACTGTATTCGTTGTAGAATGATATACATAATTTCTATGGATCCTTTAAAAGGTGTTTCAATATGGGCATTTATCATATATAACATCTTTTACGAAAATAGATTCTGGCATTAAATAAATGACATATTTAATCTTACTTTGTTTGTGGGTCAGTACCCCCTATCTCTTTTAATGTACCCTCACAAGTCCTAGGTCTAGATATGTGGGTGAAGGTGCTTGTCAGGTATTTTCTATTGCAAGGACAGTGTTAGTACATGGGTATGAGATGCCCTAGACAAAACTTCAGCTATTTGCCTCTCTCCAGCATCAGAAGTTTTCCTCTCCCCCCCCCCCCCCCCTTGCATCGATCCCAGCTCCTGCAGTGTTCCTTTCCTGCTCCCACAATCACAAATGAAGTTCTGGGAGTACAACCACCAGTATCAGTGCTGCTATTAATCTGGAAGTTGTTAGGTCATGATGCCACTGTAGACCGCTGCCATGGGACAGAGGTATCTAGGTGAGGGGGGGGGGGGGTAGAAGAAGCAACAGCTATAGCAAAGCTCAGGCCCCAATAGATGCTGCCTTAAGAACTGTTGATCTCTAGGCAGGTACGTAGTCCGTCTAGTGCTTCCACCTGCCCTGGTTATAGCAGATTGTGAGGTCAAGCCCAGAAAATCTCCCCTTAAAATTGTTCCCCCTTGCCAGCACAAAGGGGAATGAGAGAGTGGTCGGTGGGAGCTGGGGGTCCACACGTATAGAGGGCATGAATAAAGAGTAATTAGTGGCTGCAGAAGAAAGGGGCAAATAAATGTAGTGTTATTTTGTTTATTTAAAATGCAGAATATGGTGATGTAAACATTTTATTGAGTTACTATGTTAGGTTAATACATTTTTCAAGAATATAATTAATTGCCTTTCAAGATTTTTCGAGGGTAGTTTGTTCCAATGCATGTTGCACTTCTTTTATATTGTGATCATTTCTAATTTTTCCTGCATGAGCCCGGGAGGAGGAGGGGTGATTTCGACTGGGCAACCGGGCGAATGCTGCCAATGCCAAACCTCTCTGTAGCGTGGCAGCCCAGCCAGCAGTCGCAGAGTGTTGACTCACCGGCAGCCGCCCAGCCAGCGGTCGCAGAGTAACGACTCATCGGCAGCAGCCCAGCCAGCGGTCGCAGAGTGACGACTCATCGCAGCAGCCCAGCCAGCGGTCGCAGAGTGACGACTCATCGGCAGCAGCCCAGCCAGCGGTCGCAGAGTGACGACTCATCGGCAGCAGCCCAGCCAGCGGTCGCAGAGTGACGACTCATCGGCAGCAGCCCAGCCAGCGGTCGCAGAGTAACGACTCATCGGCAGCAACCCAGCCAGCGGTCGCAGAGTGATGACTCATCGCAGCAGCCCAGCCAGCGGTCGCAGAGTGATGACACATCGCAGCCGCCCAGCCAGCGGTCGCAGAGTGGTGATTCTTCGCAGCAGCCGCCCAGCCAGCGGTCGCAGAGTGATGACATCGCAGGGGCAGCCATTCAGAGGTGGTAAGAGTTGCAGTCAGCTGAAGTGCGGCGGTGGCTGCGGGCTGCAGAAGGAGAACTTCTACCACCCCCCCTTCTTCCGTATTCATAACCCTGTAATTTGCTTTTCTTAACCAGAAATAGGCGATTGCAATAAAGCTCAGCCCCGGAGGGTAAGTGGTGCCTTTCCAGCCTGTTCTCTTCCCGGTGTCCCTGTGACATTTTCTAGCAGAAGCAGCAGCGCTGAGTGTGAGGAGCTCCAGGCAGGGGGCTCTGCACAGGGAGCAGGGGAGGGAAAGCAAAGCGGGCTCAGGTCTCTGATTCGGAATCTCAGCAGCCTCCCCGCCCTGAATTCAGACCTCCTCATGAGCTGCTCTGATTGCTGCCATGAGGTTTCCTATAAATTTGGATTTCAAAAAATTGATCATTAAAATGTTAGGATTTAGGGGTCAAAATTGAACGAAGAAAAATCCCCACAAGACCAGGTGGCTTGAATAGGAACTGAGTGAGGGGCTAAGCACCTGCCGTCATTGCTATGTTACTTTCATGACCTAACAACTTCCAGATTAACAGCCGCACTGATACTGCCGGTTGTACACCCAGAAGCTCATTTGTGATTGTGGGAGCAGGAAAGAACTCTGCAGGAGCTGGGATGCGGGGGAGAGATAGAGGAAGAGAGTAGAGGGGAGTTAGCCCACGAGAGGCTCCTCTCAAAGCTCACAGTTTTACTTCCATACAGAAATCTGAGATGTTTCCTTTGTTCTTTCTTAACCTATAGTTTTATTTTTACTATTTTTTTGTAACTTTTATTCCCTTTTTTTCATCTAATGTTCTGCCATTTCAGAAAAGTGAGGATCCAGGCAGATCACATAAAGTAATAAGGCATTGAGTAGATAAGTAATGGTTACACATAAGCTTTTCTATCGGATGGAAGTCAGGTGGACGAGGCAATGTAAATGTTATTGGCAGGAGGTGTATGGGAGAGAAGGGGTGAGAGGGGATGCTGGACAGGGAGGGGGAAGAGATGGGAGCAATAGATTTTGAGTAGGATGCCAACTGCTCAGCTTGGAAAAAAGCATTTTAGTTTTCCAGCCAGTTGTTATCATAGGAAGGGTGCCAGGCCCAGGGGATACTAATGAGCCTCTTAAGGGCCTAGGTGCCAGTTCTGCATGCCAGCAATGTAGTAGCATTAGTATTTCTGAGACTCTAAGTGGCTACTGTCTTGACTAGCTGGTCGTGTCATCTAAGGAGGCTACCTTAGAATACCACAAAGTCCTTCAATGTATCCACAATCAAAACGCTATACTTCATCGTTTAGTAATTCAGCTTTTAGACTCAGCCGCTATATAATCATCGGTCAATTTTTATCCGCATAAGTGTACAATAATATCGTGTTTATCACCAATGTGCTACTATATTTTTCTTTTTTTTTTTAACATTTTCACTTATCTGTATTAGTAAGTATCTCATATTTTCCTAGAAGCCATCATGTTTGTACTAGCCCGACACGGGACCGTGTTTTGAACTGTATGTCCTTTCTCAAGGGCTCCAACCAGAGTTTGTGATATTTAAATGTCAGTGTTCTCCATGGATGTACAGTTCGAAACACGGTCCCGTGTCGGGCTAGTACGAACATGATGGCTTCTAGGAAAATAAGTGATACTTACTAATACAGATAAGTGAAAATGTTAAAAAAAAAAAAAGAAAAATATAGTAGCATATTGGTGATAAATGATATTATTGTACACTTATGCGGATAAAAATTGACCGATTTATATAGATGGCTGAGTCTAAAAATTGAATTACTAAACGATGAAGCAGAGTATGATGGTCATGTAAAAAAAAAGTATAGCGTTTTGATTGTGGATACATTGAAGGACTTTGTGGTATTCTAGGGTAGTTAATTATATACACCTACAGTCCTAATACTTATAAAATGTGGAGAGCGTGGTTGTGAGAAGTGATCTAAGGAGGCTAGCCATGCCCCCTGGGCAGCTCAGCAACAGGCCTGAGGGGGTCAGGGGGATGGAAAGGCCAGGAAGGAGGGTTCAAGGACAGAGAGAAGGGGTGACTACAGCACATTACATGATTACCACCAAGTAATTCCAACTTAAGGTGGTTTTCCCGTCGATAGCAGGAATGAATTAGCCATGCTGTCCTGGGATCTGTCAGTCAGGTCCGGGAGGCAGAGCTTGACAAAGCAGAGATTAGCTTTTTTGTCCCTCTGCGGCTGCGCGTGGGTTCCCGCGCAGGAAGTACAGATTCTCCTCAGTCTGTTCTTTCCACGCGCGGGATCGCACGCGGAGCTATTCTCGCCTCATGTCGAAATCGGGCTTCAAACGCTGCTGCTGTGGAAAGGTGATGTCGGTCATGGACAATCATGACCGATGTTACCGCTGCCTCGGCAGTAGTCATGATGTTCCGAACTGTCAATTCTGTACGAAAATGTCTCCGAGGGCAAAGAGACAAAGGGCCTATCGGCTCCAAGAGCTTTTGAGTACCTCGGAACCCTCAGATGTCCACTCCTCACCGGGACCGGTGAAGAAACTAAAATATTCGACCCCAAGATCAACAGTGTCGGATCCGACTAAACAGGTACAAGGGAAACAGGGCGCTGTAACTCCCGAACTTCTATCCCCTTCGAGCCGAGACCCATTAAAAAATAAAGAAAAAATGGCGCCGAAAGTCTTAGGCCGTGACAAGGCGCAGACTAAAATATCTAAGTCACATAGACCGGGGAAACCACGGCGCCATGACACACTGCGCCATGCGCCGCAGACATCTTCTATGGCGCAGGGGTCTTCCCACACGGCGCCGAAGGAACAATCACCGGCGTGGGAAAGGACCAAAAAGCCAACGGCGCTGAGTACGGCGCGGAAGCATCTGACGCCGGATATGAAGCAAAAGCCAGCGGCGCCGAGTACGGCGCGGGACCCGTCGGCGCGGCAGCCACCGGCGCCGACTAGGGGACGGCAGCCATCGGCGCCGAGTACGGCGCGCCAGCCATCGGCGCCGAGTACGGAGCGGCAGCCATTGGCGCAGAGTACGGAGCGACAGCCATCGGCGCCGAGTACGGCGCGGGATCCATCGCCACCAAGTACTGCGCTTCAATCAGTGGCGCCTCCTACGACACTGGGACCGTCTTTGGCGCAGGAGCTGTCGTCAAAGGAGCAGTCGAAACCTTCGGCACCGAAGAGAACGCAAAGACACCAAAGTTCCAAAGAGAAACAAAAACCAGCAAAAATACCATCTCAAAAGGTATCAATGGAACAGTCTAGGGGGCGCTCAGCCATAAAGTCATCTGACACGTCTCATAGACATACCTCAAGATCAAAATTCACATCCCCAAAGGGAGCTTTCGTCTCTGAACAGACGGAAAGAAGACCAGAGTTATACTCTTTGTCAGGCAAAGAACAACTCAGGGAACAATCTCGCAAACGAAAACATAGTTCCTCATCAAGAGACTCCAGAGATAGACGGTCATCTTGCTCTCATCATGAGTCGCGGAAGTCACACCAGTCAAAAACAAAACACCACGTACATGGGCAGAAGTCTCATCATAGACACCATGACGGAACAAAAGGTAGCCCAGACACTTCCAGATCGTCCTGGAGATCCCAATCACGAGAGACACAATCTCCAATTTATGTGACATCTTCCCAAGCATCTTCCCCGTCAAAACCTTCGGACGTAGGATCACATTTGGCCGAACCAGCTAACAAACAACGGAAACCAGATTTGCCACAAGCTTCTAAAGATGCCTTTTGGCAATTATCGCAATCCTTGGCTGGCTTCTATAGCACGTTGGAATCATCCTTTGCATTAGGGAAAGCACCCTCTGATACTGACGCACAGCCAAAGTCGCCTCCTCCGAAGACCGTACCAGAAGACGCACCATCCTTGCCTGAGGGGATAACCCCACAACCCTCCCCAACACGTTCCACCATGCTGGAACCATACGACTCCATCACTGATTCACCCAATTCGTCAACGGGATTTCCCTCCGACGTACCAGAAGGACAACAAGAGCCTTATTCGCCACCTGAAGACCTATCTTACCCTCGCTTTTTGGAGAAAATGGGTAATATACTCCAATTACAATTCCAAAAGGAACCGGACCCAGGGCTGAAACCCTTGGGTTATTAAAAATATTCGACGTGCCTGGGGAACCCACCACGCTTCCTCCACATGATCTCCTACATCGGCTTTTACTTAAATCATGGGAGACTCCACAGTCAATACAACCAGTGTCACGGAAATCGGACATAAAATTCCGCATCAAAAAGGAAACCCCGTATGCGCTTCCACAATTGCAACACGAATCTGTCATAGTGGAATCCGCAATGCAAAGATTTAAAAAATCAAAACTTCATGCCACCTACCCCCCTAATAAGGATCACAAACTCCTAGATGAGATGGGTAGAAAGATTTATCAGAACGCCATGCTGACTACACGTATTATGCACCATCAATTTTATATGGTGCAGTATATGTACGAGTGCATCCAAGCCACAAAAGGCTTACTAGCCACAACGTGTGAACAAATGCCCCAGACACTACATGATATGGAGGAATGCTCTAGGCACCTCCTCCGTTCCGTATACGAGGGCATGGAAACATCATCGAGAGCTTCAGCGACTGCAATAGCAGCACGTAGGACGGCGTGGCTTCGTTCAAGCTCTATAAGAGACGACGTCCATGAAAAACTAGCCAATCTCCCTTGCACCGGAGAGCATCTATTTGGTACTAAACTACAGGAAGCGGTGGGGAAGCTGAAGGAAGAAGCGTTGGCAGTACAGTCGTTACAGTTCCATCCGACGTACCAAACCTCAAGGCGCTTCTACCAGTACCCTCGTAGATCCTCCTATGGACGAAGTTCATATAGGTCGTACCAGGGATATCGCCCTCAAACCTATCCTAATTATCAAAGGCAACAAACACAACATCAACAGCCTCAACTACCACATAGAGGCAAACCACGGGCACAACGTCAGCAAAGCCAACAACAGCCTGTGGCCGCCAAGCCGGCACAGTCTTTTTGAACCTAATGCCACTACCACAACCGTCACTACCGCCAGGGAGGATCCAATCTTGTTTACAAATGTGGGACCACATAACATCGGATCAATGGGTTCTGGACATTGTAAGCCAGGGGTATCGTTTACACTTCCGAACGAAACCAACCCTACCCCAATTCGCGTCTACTGGAAATACGAGGACTCATCCACAACTCCAACAGAAATAACCAACCTTTGCCAATCAAGCGCCATTGCGCTCCTCTCCAGGATCCACCACAATCGGGGTTTTTATTCACCCTATTTCCTGATTCCCAAGAAGTCGGGGGGCCTGCGACCCATCTTAGATCTCAGAGAGCTCAACAAATTTCTAGTAAAGGAGAAATTCAAGATGGTGTCACTGAAATCAATCCTTCCCTTATTACAACCCAGCGATTGGATGTGTTCCATCGACCTGAAAGATGCTTACACTCACATTTCAATTCACCCCTCTTCTTGGCGGTACCTATGTTTTCGTTACAAGCAGAAACATTACCAATACAGGGTACTCCCCTTTGGACTGTCAGCGGCACCCAGAGTGTTCACCAAATGTATGGTAGTGGTGGTGGCACATCTCCGAAAACAGGGGATGACGATATTCCCATATCTAGACGATTGGTTAGTAGTGGCTCAGACCAAGGAACTCCTACTATCCCATCTACAACAGATCCTTCAATGCCTGCAGCAATTAGGACTAGTAGTCAATTTTCAGAAATCGCAGCTCCAACCGACGCAACAACTCCAATTTATAGGAGCGTACCTGGACACTATACAAGCCAGGGCATATCTGCCGCACGACAGACAACTTCAGTTACGACAGCTCTTACAGAGTTTACAGACGAAACAGGTAACAGCGGCACGCCGGGTGCTAGTAGTGCTCGGCCACATGGCAGCCGCCAATTTCTTAGTTCCCAATACCAGATTACACATAAGAAGATTATAGTGGGGACTCAAACGACAGTGGAAACAACACTCGCAACCTCTCTCGCAACTGATCAACCTTACCAAGGATATGAAAAGAGACATCTCTTGGTGGCTCCTACCGTCCACATTAGTGAAAGGAGCTCTATTCCAACCACTCATTCACAACGCAGTCCTAACAACAGATGCTTCCTGGAAAGGATGGGGGGCTCATCTGGAGGTCTACGAAACGCAGGGCCTGTGGACGTTACCAGAACAAACTCTACAGATCAACCTGCTAGAACTTCGAGCTATTCGCCTAGCCTTACAAGCATTCCAGACATTCTTGCGAGGTCGCCGAATCATGGTGTATACGGACAATCAAGTGGCGATGTTCTACATCAACAAGCAGGGAGGCTCGGGTTCCTGGACACTATGCAAGGAAACATTGCAGATTTTCCAGCTAGCACATCAACAGAGCATGCATCTACAAGCAACGTATCTACCCAGTATAGTAAACACAAGGGCGGACAGATTAAGTTGAGTTTTTCATCCCCACGAGTGGACCCTCAACGCAGAAGTAGCAATACAAATATTCAACAAATGGGGAACGCCAACAATCGACCTGTTTGCTACAGAACACAACACACAACTTCCCCAGTTTTGCTCAATACATCCAAGCTCCATCAGAACAGCGCAGGACGCCTTTCTGATTCCATGGTCACAAGGCCTTCTTTATGCCTTTCCACCCATTCCCCTCATCACCAGAACTATTCAGAAATGCATAGCCGACAGAGCACAAATGATACTCATTGCTCCGGCCTGGCCACGTCAACCATGGTACAGCTACCTCCTTCGCCTCTCCAGAGAAGAACCGATCCGGCTCCCGTCTCGTTCGGACCTTCTCTTTCAGGATCAGGGGACCCTACTTCATCTGCTACACTCTTCCCTCCACTTGACAGCCTGGAGACTGACAGGTGGTTACTAACACAACAAAAAGTATCTCATAAGACACAACTTATACTTCTAGAATCCAGGAAACCCTCCACTAGATTGAACTACAGTTATACGTGGAGAAGATATACCACATGGTGTACGTCACATCACATCTCGCCGGTGGACTGTACACCACACCAGTTGTTAGACTATCTACATACCCTTTATGAAGCGGGATTAGCGACAGCTTCTATTCGCGTCCATTTGAGCGCTATTGCGGCCTACCATAGACCTTATAATAATGTCACAATAGCAGCTCATCCTCTTCTCGCTCACTTCTTGAAGGGAATGTTACACATTAGACCACCTTCCAAGAAACCAGCGATTCCGTGGAACATCAATATAGTTTTGGAACAATTGATGCATTCCCCATTCGAACCTATGGAATCAGCTCATATTAAATACCTAACCTGGAAAGTGGTATTCCTGGTCGCAATCACTTCCACGAGACGGGTGAGTGAACTTCAGGCACTAGTACACTACGAACCATACCTACAATTCTTCCATCAAAAGGTAGTCTTGAGAACACATCCATCCTTCCTACCTAAGGTCATCTCCCAGTTTCATATTAATCAAACTATTGACCTGCCAATTTTTTTCCCAAAGCCACACACCAATGACCGCGAAGCATTACTTCATACCCTGGATTGCAAACGAGCGCTAGCGTATTACAGGAATAGAACGTCGAACTCTTCACGACCGTCACAACTGTTTCTCTCCTTTGATTCTAACAGACCAGGTACACCAGTCACAAAACGGACTATAGCAAGTTGGATAGTACAATGCATCCAATTCTGCTATGCCAAGCAAAACATACCTCTACTTCAAAAGCCAAAAGCACATCAAACACGTGCCCTTTCCACCTCCTGGGCACATCTCAAACATGTTCAGCCCATAGACATATGCAAAGCGGCAACATGGACTTCCCTACATACGTTTACGGCACATTATTGCTTGGATCAGCAAGTCTCAACGGACACACAGTTAGGTCAAACAATCCTACAGTCCACAACAGCTGACACCAAGTGATTGCCACCAGATAATACATGTTAAAGGAACAAATAGATTAAACGTGAGGGGAGCTTGTGACTCCCAGGACAGCATGGCTAATTCATTCCTTCTATCGACGGGAAAAAACAAGTTTGCTTACCGTAAACGTTGTTTCCGTAGATAGCAGAATGAATTAGCCATGCTGACCCACCCTCCTCCCTGGCAATCACAAATATTACTCAACCATTAATGCTTAATCACAGACTGAGGAGAATCTGTACTTCCTGCGCGGGAACCCACGCGCAGCCGCGGAGGGACAAAAAAGCTAACCTCTGCTTTGTCAAGCTCCGCCTCCCGGACCTGATTGACAGATCCCAGGACAGCATGGCTAATTCATTCTGCTATCTACGGAAACAACGTTTACGGTAAGCAAACTTGTTTTTCCATAGCAGAAAGACCAAACAGCCTATCTAGTCTGCCCTTCCATACTGCTCTGCAATCCCTATTATTCCATAAGAGATCCTCTGTATTTCTTCCATGTGTTCTTGAATTCTGATATTGTCCTTGTTTCCACTACCTCCAGAGGGAAGGCTGTTCCATGCACCCACCACCGTCTGTGAAAATAAATATTTTCTTTCATGAGAAGTTCCCAAACTTGTCTTGGGGGACCCCCCCAGGGCAGGTTTAGGAACCTCTGCCTTAGCATACTGCCGAGTCTTCCCCTTTTAACCCTCATCCCATGACACCTTGTTCAAGAGCTGCCTCTTTTCTGAAAGAGGCTTGCTTACTGTGCATTGATACTTTGGAGGTATTTAAATACTTCTGTCATATCTCTCCTTTCCTTTAGGGCAGGGTTTCCCATACTGTGGGTCAGGACCCCAAATGAGATCACAAAACCTTCAGCAGGGCTCACGAGTGCCTCAAGCAGCAGTCTTCAGGTGGCAGCAGCATTAATAGTGGAAGTCAGTGTGAGGCCTTTGAACCATAAGAGCATAAGAAAATGCCATACTGGGTCAGACCAAGGGTCCACCAAGCCCAGCATCCTGTTTCCAACAGTGGCCAATCCAGGCCACAAGTACCTGGCAAAGCTTGACTAGTACCCACTTTCAACCTCCCTCCCTAAGCGGGATTCAACCTCATGGCCCTCGGCCTACAGAGACCCAACTGCCTACTAAGCCACCGGCCCTCGCACAAAGGCTCACAAGCACTGCCCTTGCATTAGTTTTGTGACTGAGTTTGCATGAGCCAGGGGAAACTTCCACTGCACCTGTCTCATTATCTAATCATTGAACTTAACCCCAGAGAAAAATGTTGCTCCTGTTTTCAGCCTGCCCTCTCTTCCCAGCCGTTGAAATCCACATCTGGCCTGGGGGCCCAAAGGAAAATGCGCTGACCCTGGCCAGGGGGATGTTGGGAGGGGAGGACCATTTGAAGGGAAGGATCAGATGCAGGAGGAGTTTGAGGGTTGGATAAGATGGTGCGTGAGAGAGGGTGAATGACAGAAGACAGACTGGGAGATGCAAGAGAAGAGCTGAAGCGTTGAGGGGAGGAGATGACAGACGATCTGTGGGGGGTTATAAAAAGAGATTGGAGTGAGAGCATCAGCTGGGGTGATATGAAAATGGCTGGAGGAGTGAGAGAGGAGATGGGTTGGGGAGGTGAGGTGTTGGGGGATAAGCTGGAGGGGCAGAAGTTGTGGGAGGAGAAGGTTCTTTGGAGGGGGTAGAGATTGGATGAAAGGATTGACTGCAGCATGAGGAGGTTGGATAGGGAATCATTTGGAGTATGGGGAGAGTATGAGTGAAATGATTGTTGGAGATGGATTTGTAATCCTGCTAATTTGTTTTGTTCGTCCTTTGGGGTCGTGTGAATTTTTAAGTACTAAAATGGGGTCATATTGGCAAAAGGTTTGGGAAGCCCTGTTCTAGGGGATGCGTGTTTATATCCCCATATGCTCTAGAAGAAAGAACACTGATCATTTTAGTGCCCACCCTCCAGCCAGTTTATTCTCCTTTTGAAGATGCAGTCTCCACAATGTACATAGTATTCCAGATAAGACCTCCACAAGGATTTATACAGGGCACTATCGCCACCTGTTTTCTGCTGACCATTCCTCGCCCAATGCAGCTCAGCATCTTTCTGACATTTGCTGTCACCTTCTCTACCTCTTTGTCCTCTGTAAGATCATGAGATTAGAATCCCCTGTAGATCCTGCTCTTTTTCACCCTCTCGCTCGTACCTCTCCTTGAGATTTTGCAACCTAAATGCATAACTTCCTCCATTTTTTGTTTAAGCGTTAAATCTTAGCTGCCAGACCCTAGAGCATTCCTTGAGTTTCCTAGAATCCTCCTCATGTTTTCCACATCTTCCTGACTGTCTACCGTGTGGCAGATTTTGGTATCGGCAAAAAGTCAAACTTTTCCCGATAATCCTTCCACAACATCACTCAAGAAAATGTTGAAAAGAACCGGTCCAAGTTCTGATCCATGTAGCACACCACTAATAACGACCCCTCCTCTGAGTAAATTCCATTTACCATTACCCTTTGGCATAAGAACATATAAGATATGTCATACTGAGTCAGACTGAGGGTCCATCAAGCCCAGCATCCTGTTTCTAACAATGGCCAAGCCAGGTCACGAGTATCTGGAATGATCCCAAACAGTAAATAGATCCCATGCTGCTATTGCACAGTAATAAGTAGTGGCTATTCACTAAGTCTACTTGGTTAATAACAATTTATGGACCTCTTCTACAGGAGCTTTTCCAAACCTTTTTTTTAAACCCGGCTATGCTAATCACCTTAACCACATCCTCTGGCAATGAATTCTAGACCTTAATTGCACATTAAATGATAAATAATTTTCTCAGATTTGTTTTGAATGTGCTGCTTACTAACTTTATGGAGTGTCCTCTACTCTTTTTGTCTTTTTTGAAAGAGTAAATAACAAATTTAAATTTGCCAGTTCTAGTCTCTGCAGCAGGAAAAAGTGCAAGAAGATGGGCTTGGCTCAAGTCTTCAGACCTCAGACCAGAAGTACAGGATAGGTTAGCTGTGCTGGTGATAATCTTTTCGGGGAAAAGGTTCAAGAAACAGTGGCGCAGCTCAAGGACCACCATGAAACTCTCCACCGACACTCCTTAGTACCTTCTGATTACTCTTCCTCTTCCAAGAGATCTTTCAGAAGAGACTCAAGAGGCCTGCGTATAAACCAAGGAGATATCACCCTCCGGCTTCCAGAGGTCGTCCCTCTAGGCCTTACCAAAAAGGCCAATCCAGACAACCTCGGACCCAAAAGACACAGCCAGCCCCTCAGCCGGGCCCAGCGTCCGGATTTTGACTCCTTCCTGGAGAGCAGTGCCCAGCCTCCTCTTCCTTCCGTACCCGTAGGAGGTCGATTGTGCCACTTCCCTGCATGTGGCACACGATCACTACAGATCAGTGGGTACTAGCTGTAGTGACTCAAGGTTACCACCTCAACTTCCTCACCGTTCCACCGGATTCCCCACCTCGGCTGAAGTGGGGAACATCTGACCACTCTCACCTTCTCGATCAGGAAGTTTCTATCCTCCTCGAGTCCCGGGCAATAGAACCAGTACCCTTCTCCCAGCAGGGCCAGGGATTCTATTCCCGGTATTTTCTAATCCCAAAAAAGTCAGGTGGCATTCGCCCAGTACTGGACCTTCGTGCCTTAAACAAATACCTACAAAGAGAGAAGTTCAAGATGGTGACCTTGGGTTCTCTACTTCCCCTTCTGCAAAGGGAAGACTGGCTCTGCTCTCTAGACTTCAAGGATGCTTACATGCACATCTCAATCACTCTGTCACATCGCAGATTCCTGCGGTTCCTAGTAGGCCCAAAGCACTTCCAGTATCAAGTGTTGCCATTTGGCCTAGCATCTGCCCCACGAGTCTTCACCAAGTGTCTCATCGTGGTAGCAGCCTATCTCAGGACTCAGTGTCCACGTCTACCCACATCTCGACGATTTATTGATTAGGGCTCCCACTCATCAAACTGCACTGACGTCCCTATGTCTCACTTTGCATACCCTGATCTCCCTAGGGTTCCTCATAAACTATCTGAAATCCAGGCTAGTTCTATCCCAAACCCTATTGTTCATAGGGGCCGACTTGGACACTTTAAAAGCGAAAGCTTTCCTGCCCCGGGATCGGGATCTCACTCGCGCTTCTCTGGCCCATCAACTGCAGTCTCGACAACACTCAACTGCAAGTCACTTTCTGATCTTACTGGGTCATATGGCCTCCTGGGTGCATGTCACTCCGATGGCCCACCTTGCCATGAGAGTAATGCAGTGGACTCTAAAATCGCAGTGGATTCAGTCTTCTCAGCCAATGTCCACCATTATCCACATCACCAACCAGCTCCGCTTATCACTGGCTTGGTGGATAAACCAAGCCAATCTTCTTCAAGGCCTTCTATTTCAGGTTGCAGAACCTCAAATAACCTTGACAACAGATGCCTCCAACCTTGGCTGGGGTGCACATGTTGCAAACCTGCAAACTCAGGGCATCTGGTCTCCAGAGGAATTTCCTAGAGCTTCGTGCAATCAGATATGCTCTCAGGATCTTTCAGGATTACCTCACCAATAAGGTCATCCTGATTCAAACCGACAACCAGGTGGCCATGTGGTACATAAGCAAGGGGGAACGGGCTCCTACCTCCTGTGTCAGGAAGCTGCACAGATATGGGCGGAGGCTTTTTCCCACTCGATGTGCCTCAGGGCCACCTACTTGCCGGGAGTGGACAATGTGTTGGCAGACAAGCTGAGTCGCACTTTTCAACCGCACGAGTGGTCCCTCAACCCCACAGTAGCAGACTCAATATTCCAACGCTGGGGCTACCCTCACATAGACCTCTTTGCGTCAATCCACAACCACAAAGTAGGAAACTTCTGCTCTCTCACTCGCAGCCAACACTTGCAGCCAAGAGACGCTTTCTCCCTCTCGTGGACCAGCGGTCTCCTTTATGCATACCCTCCACTTCCCGTCATTTCGAAGACTCTCGTGAAGATGCGAAAGGACAGGGGATTGATGATTCTGATAGCCCCTTACTGGCCACGCCAGGTGTGGTTTCCAATACTTCAGGACCTATCAATTCACCAGCACATTCCTCTAGGTAAGGATCCGCTTCTGATCACTCAGAACGACGGATGCCTACGTCACCCCAATCTCCAGGCCCTCTCCCTGACTGCCTGGATGTTGAAAGGTTAATACTTCAACCTCTTAACCTTTCAGAGCCAGTTTCCTGAGTCCTGGTAGCTTCACAAAAGCCTTCCACAAGAAAGTCTTATCGCTATAAATGGAACAGGTTTACGGTATGGTGTACTTCCATGTCCATCGACCCCCTTCACTTGTTCCCCAGCGAAGTTTCTGGACTATCTCTGGCACCTGTCAGAGTCAGGCCTGAAAACTTCCTCTATCAGGGTGCACGTCAGTGAGTGGCCGCCTTCCATAAAAGTGTCGGGGATGCTCCATATCGGTACAACCCTTGGTAACACGCTTTTTGAGGGGCTTGCTGCACCTAAAACCTCCATTGCGCCCTCCGGCCCCTTCTTGGGACCTTAACGTGGTTTTGGGGCGGCTCATGAAACCGCCGTTTGAGCCTCTCCAATCCTGTGATCTCCGCCATCTCACCTGGAAGGTGATCTTTCTTCTGGCGATCACATCCGCTCGCAGAGTTAGTGAGTTGCAGGCCTTAGTCACCTTACCCGCCTTACACTAAACTTCTGCATGACAGGGTAGTACTCTGCACTCACCCTAAGTTTTTGCCTAAGGTGGTATCGGAGTTTCATATTAATCAATCCATTATACTACCCACCTTCTTTCCCAGGCCCCACACAAACCCAGGCGAACAGGCTCTGCATACTCTCAACTGTAAGCGTGCTCTAGCTTTCTACCTAGACCGTACAGCCGCTTACAGAAAGTCCACTCAATTGTTTGTCTCTTTTGATACCATCAAATTGGGTAAACCTGTGGGAAAGCAGACCCTGCCTCCTGGTTAGAGGTCTGTATTTCCTTTTGCTATCGGCAGGCAGGCATTCCGCTCCAAGACCGTGTCAAGGCCCACTCTTATCAGAGCCCTGGCGACCTCAGTAGCGCACCTCCACTCGGTGCCACTTACTGACATTTGTAAAGCTGCTACCTGGAGCTCTCTCCACACCTTTGCAGCCCATTATTGCTTAGACAAGGCTGGCAGACAAGATTCCATCTTCGGCCAGTGTGTCCTACGCAACTTATTTGCCAATTAATGTACCAACAGCCTTCCACCGACCCATCAGGGTTCAGGATGCCCTTTTAACCAAATTTCCACCCCAATTGTTGTGCCTGTTGCACATCTTTGGGTACATTTGGTGCATTGCCTGGGCATCCTCAGCTCGGTACTCGCCCGTATGTGAGGACTACCATCCTGCTTGTCCTGTGAGAAAGCAGAGTTGCTTACCTGATGTAACAGGTGTTCTCACAGGACAGCAGGATGGTAGTCCTCACGAAACCCGCCCGCCACCCCGCAGTGTTGGGTTTGCTAAGTTTTTTTTTTCTTATTTTATTTTCGCATGTACTTTTACTATAAGACGAGACTGAAGGGGGACCCCTGCTGGCTGCAGGGTTAGTGCCATGCTGGGCATGCCCAGTAGGGGCCAGTCAAAGTTCTAGAAATTTTGACAAAAGTTTTCCGTGATAGGGCTCCATCCTGATGATATCACCCATATGTGAGAACACCTGTTACAGGTAAGCAATTCTGCTTTACTATGTGAGTTTTGGGTGTTAGTGCTGTTTAGCTGTGATGGGTTTGATACAAAGGTGCTGAGAGTGTTTTCTGCAGGTTTTTGTGTTACTTCCCAGAGTGCCCGGTACAGGAGGGAGTTAACTCTCCAGATTCTCTCTTTCTCTCGTCCTCAGCCCGACCTGTCTTTGACTCTGACTACATCGAATAGAAAGGGAAAGTCTAAATCTCGCCCGTCTCCCATGGATATTACTGTCAGATCGATGGATGGTTTTATGGGTTCTGGGACTTCAGTGGAGCCCAGGAAGGGGGTTCTGCCTTCTCCAGAGCCAGATCCCTCCTCGGTGCAGCCTCTGGCAGAGCCCCCGGGGTCAGAGGAGGGGGCAGGGCTGGCTCTGGATCCACTGCAGCCCAGGACCTTGGGTTCTCTGTGGATGGTTCTGGTGCGGCTGGAAGCAACAATGAGCAGCAAGTTGGAAAGGATTCAAGGGGAAATCTCCTCGCTGGAGCTGCGCTCAGTGACCCAGGAGAAGAAAATCTCTGCTCATGCTAAGCGGCTGCAGGCGCTGGAGAACAAGGTGGGACATTTACTCTCAAACTCTTCTGAGTAAGTTCAGGATAAGCTTTCACTTAAAAGGAAAATGAAGAAGTTAGAAAATGTTGCCAAAAGAAAAATATTTTAGAATTATCAACTTTCCTAAGGGTGATTATATTTCACCAGGAGAGATGATTAATAATTATTTAGGGGAGACTTTGTAAATATCCAAGGAATCTCTTCTTCCAACTAACCACATTTCTTTTCTTATGAGAATTACATTTAAAAAGATCTTCTGTCTCTTATTACCGAGTCACAAATATCAAGGAATAAGAAGTTGAAACCAAAAAGTTATTTTATAAACCTTGGTCATTTTTAGTCTTGATTTCTCAGCCAGGTCACCTCTGCCCCCTCCTCCCCTGACTTTTCTTCTAACTTTCCCTTTCTCCGCCACCCTCTCCTCCTTTCCTGAAATCACAGTGGAGGAAACTGCTTGTTCCTCTGCACTCAGGCAGGCCAATCCCCACAAGTGGGTTATGCACCTCTACCAGCAGATGGAGACAGAGAAAAAGCTGATGTCATTGACATATAGCCCCGCCCCAACATCAGCCCACTAGTATTCTCCGTCTCCAGCAGATGGTGGATGTGCATCTCCCTATTGGGGATTGCTTGAAGTGTAAAAAAAAAAAAAGTGTGGACAGTTTCTGAAGAAAATGAGCAACTGGATAGCACTGTTTGCCTCCTGAGGCAATACTGGTGTGTCCATCCCTCAGTTGAGTGCCTTGAGCCTGGTAGCTTTTTCTGGTGTGGACTTACCCCCCCCCCCCCCCCCCAAAAAAAAAACAAACAAACCTGGTTGTAGGCCGAGAGAGGCTCAGAGTTGAAGGCTTTTGCCCTCTTCATCCTGCCCCCCCCCCCCCCCCCCAATAGCTGGAGGACCCGTTCCTGCTTTCAGCAAGGGAGAGCTGAGCTCAGGTTAAATAAAATAAAAAGGACGAGGTTATAGTAAAGCTAGGGAGGTTCTCCTTTTCCTATTTCGTTCTTACTAGGTCTTCCTTCCCGCTGACGTCTCTGGAGGGTCCAGTGAGGTGTGGAGGCGGCGCTGACTCGGCAGGTTGAGCATATTTATTTATTTGGAACTTTTATATACCGACATTCATGTGCAAAAGAACATATCAGATCGGTTTACAGCAAAACGAAAAAGCATAGGTGAATGCATTACATCGAACAAAGGGTATAGCTAACTGGGATCAAAACGGGAACCAATAAATACTAAGCTCTTCCTGAGAGCAACAAACTGCAAAAAACAAAAGCAGCATACAATGTCACAATACTATGATACATCACAGAAGACCAGCATACAATGACACATTAGTATAATACATCTTATTATAATACAATAGATGAGTAGGGCTGACAATACTAGAAGATGATGACCGAGGGGGCAAAACTAATGAGGGCGGGGCGAACATGGGAACAATGCGCAGTTACACTGGGGAGGGATCAGTCGTGGAGATAAACCGAAAGAATAGGACAAATAAAATTGAAGGATTAGAAGCTGTCTGCGATGCTATGCCTGGGTTAGTAGAGCGAGGAGCTTAACAGAGAGAAGGTCCTGAAGGCAGGTGAAAAAGGTTGAGGTATGGGGCATCTGGGATTAAGGAATATCTTTAGTTAGGCTCGCTTATCTTTAGCTCGCATATCTTTAGTTAGGCTCGCTTCCAGGCTTAGTGTCTCCGACCGCACGGGCTCCTTAGCGCGTTTTTTTGTGTGTGACATTGGGTGTGTGCACGTGCACCTACTTGTGCGCCTGGAACCACAACCTCTGTTCATGCTCATACTTTTGCAGCCTGTTGGTGGGCCAGGTCATTGAGCGCATATTGCCTGTGCATTTTGTGCGCATAGCTATATACGTGGCTGAGTGTGTCCTTGGCCGCATAGCCGACCGAGTGGCTGAGCGCGTGTTCGGCGGTTATATTTTGCGCGCATCTTCTGCGTATATCTTACTGAGGCATGAGACAAGCCAGGACAGCATGGCGTCGGCATCCAGGAAGTCTAAATGCTTTAGCAATTTGTGCTCTCGCTTGCCATATAAGATTGAAACAGCCAGGGCTTTCTGCGAACCTGTGTCAGTGCTGCCCGGATGTTCATGTGATTTGCCTCCTTTTGATTTTGCTCTCGGTCAGAGGGTAGTGGGACTGGAGGCGACATAACTAAGGTGTCCCCCCTTCTTCGCTTGATCAAATGGAGATGTCAGGTTGGGCCCTATGGGACCTGGCATGGATCCAGCCTCCTTTTCCTGGGCGACATTTTTCCAGGGGCTGCAGACTTTCTGCAAAGCCTCCTAAATCAGGGTCGCATACTCTGGGTCCCCTCTTGTCCACTACCGCGTGCAAACGCCGTGGTACAGCGATCTCTGATGATTGGGAGGATGCGGATCAAGATGACACTGATGATGCTTTGGGTCTCTCCCCTCTTAAGGAAGGGGAAATTCCCCCGCATTTAGAGCCATGTAGAACTCTGCGCGATTTCTTTCACAGAGATGAGTCGCCGGGTCTATTATCTCAGACTCTGAAGACGCTTGGGTGGCTGGGAGTGACTCTTCGAGTGCACAGAAGAAGGACCCCCATATTGGTCACCTTACGCAAAGTGTTGTGTTTCTTTCTCCAAGAGGATGCAATTCAAGTGAATATTGACTTTGAATGGAGTGTGCCAGAGGCAAGCTTTAAAGGGGTGTGCCTTTGCTGGTTTGGATCCCTTGGATCCGAAGGCAAGAGAGCAGTTGCATTTCCCAAAAGTGGATAGCCTGCTGTGTTCTGTTACTAAACAAACCACCATTCTGGTGGAAGGATGGGCTGCTCTAAAGGATGCTCCGGGTAGAAGGATCAACATTATCCTTAAGCAAGCCTTTGAGGCCATGGCGATTAATTTGCAGATTGCTTCTTGCTGTTCTATGGTGGCTCGAGCTAATCCGCATCTCTCTCAGGAGTCTGAGGGAATGGTTTCAGCTGAGAGAGTGGTAATGGAACCGGGGGCTGCCGCCTTATCTAATGTGGTCTGTGACCTTGTTGCCACCGCCACCAGAGGAGTTACTTCCGTCATAGCAGCTAGACGTCAGCTGTGGCTACGAAATTGGTCGGCAGACACTTTCTAAGTCCAAACTCATTAAGTTGCCCTTTAAGGATTCTCTTGTATTTGGCAGTGAATTGGAGAAGAGGGCAAATAGATGGGGGGAAGACCAGGTCCCTTATTTGTCAGAGGATAAGAAGCCAGCTTCATGTCCTTTTCGGCAAGTGGCCACTCTTGAAACTACAGGCGATTTTGTCCATACAGGGGCTTCCTCTCGGAGACCTCATCCCTTCAGTAGATGTGAATCCTTTTGCCTAAGAAGGCCACAGAAGGATGCCGGCTCCAGGACTGGAGCCTCTCAATCTTCTCAGTGAAGGTTTGCAAACTCACCTGCTGGGGCAGGAGATAGGCGGGTGTCTGTCTTGCTTTTATCAGAGGTGGGTCCAAATCACGACGGACCAGTGGGTCCTGGAAGTGATTCAGGATGGATATGCTCTAGAATTCCTTTGCATTCCTTTAGATGCCTTTATGATGTCTCCATGAAATCTCCTCAGAAGAGGGTGGCAGTGGAGGCTACCTTAAGGATGCTATTGGACTTGAAGGTCGTAATTCCTGTTCCTGAATCGCAAGAAAATATGGGCAGTTATTCCATCTATTTTTGTTGTACCCAAGAAGGAGAGATCTTTTCGACCCATCCCGGATCTCCAAAGGAGTCGGTCATCATTTGAGGGTGACTCATTTACAAATGAAGACTCTGCACTCCGTAATAATGGTAGTACAATCAGGGGAATACCTCGCAACTCTGGATCTGAGGGAGGCATCTCCTCATATTCCCATTCACTGGGGACATCAGCCGTTCCTGCGGTTTGCTGTTTCTGGACGTCCTTACCAGTTTCAGGCCCTGCCCTTTGGGCTGGCCACTGCCGCTATCACTACCATGACTTTCTCCAATGTCATGGTAGTGATAGCGGCAACCTTGTGCAAGGACGGCGTCTTAGTTCACCTGTATCTGAACGACTGGTTGATTTGAGCTGAGAGCATGGAGGAAAGCCACCAGGCTTCTCACAGGGTAGTCTCCTTACTGCAGAATCTAGATTGGGTAGTGAACTTTGCCAAGAGCAACTTACAGCCGTCTCAGACGCTGAAGTATCTCTGCATTCTTTTCGATACAAAGCAGGGCAGAGTCTCTGGCAGAAATAGTCGCCTTCAGAAGTTGATTGCTGAGAAGGACAATTCACCCGATGCTGGGGTCTTATCTACTGGTCCTGGGTTTGATGGCGGCTACGTTGGAGGTTGTTTCTTGGGCAAGGGTGCATATACAGCCTCTTCAGTGCTTGTTGGTTTCCAGGTGGAATCCACAGTCGCAGGACCATGCAGTGAGGCTTCACTTTTATTGGAGGTGATCATCCAATTACAGAGGTGGTTGCAGGCAGATCATCTCAGGAAGGAAGTTTTCTTGGAGACGCCAGATTGGTTAGTGCTCACGACAAATGTGAGCCACCTGGGTTAGGGGGCTCGCTATCAGGAGTTACTGGTGCAAGGTCGCTGGACTGCCAAAGAATGGCAGTGGAGCATCAACCGATTTTGAAGCACTGGCAGTACCGCTTGTGTGCTTGCAGTTTGCTGAGCATCTGGAGGCTCGAGCAGTCAGGATAATGTCAGACAATGCGACAATGGTGGCCTACATCAATCACCATGGCAGAACCAGAAGCCAACAGGTGAGGGAGGAGATAGATGCGCTCATGGTATGAGCAGAACATCTGCTAGACACATTCATCTTTCCCATTGCTGAAAATGACAATGTAAGGGCCGACTTTCTCAGCAGGAAGAGCTTGGCCCCAGGAGAGTGGGAGTTGGCTGACAAAGCTTTTCAGCTCATAGTGGAGCTTTGGGGACGCCGTACCTAGACTTGCTGGCAACGTCTGGCAACCAAAGGTTCCGCGGTTCTTCGGTCACAGAAGGGATCCGAAGGCACTGGGCATTGATGCTCTCGTTCAGGTGTGGCCATGTGGCAGGATGTTGTATGCCTTCCCGTCCTGGCCTCTGATAGGCAGGATCGTTCGGAAGATTGCAAATCAGGACAACACCGTACTTTTGGTGGCTCAAGATTGGCCCTGGAGGCCATGATATGCCGATCTGCGCTAAGATCCGGGTCGATTTTGTCTTGCAGTTTGTCCCTTCAGAGGGCTCGGTTGTTGAAGCGTGGTTACTCTGCTGCAGTGATTTCCACTTTGCTTCGGGCCAGGAAGTTCTCTGCGTCTCTGGCTTATGACAGTTTGGAGAGTTCTTGAGGCCTGGTGTGAGAAGCGAAGTTCTTAGCCTCTCACAGTGGAAATTCCATTAATTTTGGAAATTTTACAGGGGCAGCCTGTACAGCTTTGGTACATCCCAATTGTGGGGATCGGCCTGCCTGAGTGCAGAGGAAGGAGAAATTACTTCTTGCCTGATAACTTCCTCTCCTCTAACAAAGGCAGGACAATCCCCGACCTGCCCTCGGCTGCCATTTTTTGCCTTTAGTTCGCCCTTTAGGTGTGGACGATGCAGAGTGGTGTTCCTGCTATTTGTTGGAGGTCTGGTAACAGTTTTAACCAGCCCCTCAGTTTAGTGAATGTCCATTGTTTGTTTTGTCTGTGCTCAGTGTTCCCTATTGGTTGAAAGCATGAGTGATAGAGTTTTGATAATCATTTTCAAGTATAATCAGTGTGCGCACAGTTTAGCTTTTTCCGAGAATAGTGGCGGGCTGATGTCGGGGCCGGGCTATATGTCCGTGACGTAAGCTTTACTCTGTCTCCATCTGCTGGTAGAGGTGCATAACCCACTTGTGTGGATTGGCCTGCCTTCCTTAGAGGAAAGGAAATTGTCAGGTAAGTAGTAACTTCTCCAAACTCACTACTTGTTCCTCTTATCCCATGCCCACCCAGCTCCTCAGTTCTATCTCCCCTTCAGTGATCTCTTCCATCTGTCACATTCTCAGTCTCTCACATTCCTGCTGCCTTCAAACATGCTGAGATCATCTCACTCCTCAAAAAACCTTCAATGGACCTTTAACTTTCCTGCCAACTATTGTCCCATCTCCCCCCTCCTGCTGCTTCCAAACTACTTGAATGGGCTCTTCACACCGCTGCCTTGACTCTTTCACCTCGAGCCATTCTCAGTCCACTTCAGTCTGGTTTTTGTCCTTTACATTTCTCAGAAACAGCTCTTATCAAAATCTCCGAGGTCCAGAAAGGAAACTGAGTCCAGGGGAACAAGTCTGGCAGTTCCTGGGGATGAGGGGTCCTGGTGTCCCCTCTTCCATGATAAAATGTTATGAGATTAGGGGGCGCGCTGACGTCACCGGCGAGTATGGCCGCATAGCAAGAGAGCTCCCGGCTTTTCAATTTTATAGACGCCATAACCCATCTAATTTTCGCTTGCCCGCCTCTCTCGACCGCAGCAGCTGGCAGCCCAAGATATTGCGATGGCGACCGCAAAGTCGGGCTGCGATTTGACTCGCTTTGTATACGCGAAATCGGGGTCGGAAGACAGGGAGACTGAGACGCACATGATCGCAGGCCCTGCAGTAGCAGAAGAGGCAGACCATCCGGCGCCGGCAGCAATCTCGGATTTGCCCTCACAGGACGAGATGAGGGATTGGTTTATCGGCCTGCGGGCTGATATGAAACAACATAAGGTAGACTTACTGCAGCATATGGAGGAGCTCCGGGACGATCTCGTGGCACTCGGGCGCCGCGTGGATGAGGTGGATGTCAGAGTGGAGGGCCATGAAGCTGCGGTCCACAAAATGGCCGCCGAGCTTCACTCCAGCGTGAAAGCACAGGCCCTACTGGCAGACAAGGTGGAGGATCTCGAAAATCGGTCCCGCTGGAACAACTTGCGCATACGAGGGGTGCCTGAAGAGGAGTGCTATGCTAACTGTGAGGCTGTAGTGGTAAAAATATTTCAGTCTCTTCTATATGAGGGGGAGACAGAGGGGGTCCAGGCAGTGGACGGAGGTCCCAGCTTTCATATTGAGCGAGCGCACCGAACCCTGGGCCCTAGACGGTCTGAAAAACCCCGGGACATACTAGTATGCCTGCAGACTTTTAAAGAGAAGGAGCGGATATATACCCACACCCGCAAACAACGTGACTGGGATTGGGAGGGCCAAAAAATAAGCATTTTCAATGATCTCGCGGCTACTACGTTGCGGAGGCGATTTGAATTTCGGCCCATCACCAGCACGCTGCGGGACCGCAACATTCGCTATAGATGGACCTTTCCTTTTGGCCTCCAGTTTGAATCACAGGGGCAGACTTTCCGAGTCCGTACTCTAGAGGAGGCGTCGGAGGCTTTTATGCAGATCAAGCTTCCCATACCAGTGGCTACCGCAGCTTCAGCGCCACAGTTGTCTAGCTTACCCAAGACACTGCGCTGGCAACGGGTTGGCAACAAGCGTCGCCTGGAACGCCAGGGGCGGACGCCGCCCGGGGGGCGACAGGTGCCCTCATCGGGACCCACAGGATGAAGGACTGGCGAGCTTCTCATCTGTTTTATAGGGTGTAAGAATCTTGAATAATGTGCTTTGTTTCATGTTCAGATGCTGTTTTCTCTTGTTCTGTGATATAGGGGTTTTGGCTGAGTTTTAGTGGGGTTTAACTGTTATTTGGCCGGGGGATGGCTCTACTCGCGGGTTACTAAGACCCCCGGTGTAGGAGTTATCCCAATGAGGGATATATCGGGAATTGGAGGGATGGGTGTGGGGGGGTTTACATCCATGTGCTCAGGGGGCAGTGTTGGGGATCTATTCTGTGCGGGGGAGGTCCGGAATGAAGTTTGGGGACTGTTTCAGCAGTGTGGTATACATCGCTCTATCAGTGATACCTTATGGCTTTGAAGATTTGGTCCTTGAATGTGAAGGGCCTTAACACTCCCCTAAAAAGGCAACAACTCCTTCGAGACTTAAAACGTCAGCATGTTGATGTAGCCCTTATCCAGGAGACTCACACTAGGAAACACCATGAACATTTGTTGCGCTTTGCCGGATATCCACACGGTTACTTTGCCTCTAGTTCCCCTACTTCTAAATACGCGGGGGTGGGTATCCTTGTGGCACATTCGGTCATTTTTGAATACCAGTCCCATGTGGCGGACCCAGAGGGTTGCTATGTTCTCTTGAAATTCCGGCTAGCTGGGCGATTATACACTATAGTGTGCGTTTATGCTCCCAATGTGGACCAACATCTCTTTTTTACAAAACTGGAAGAGGTGCTCTCCACTTATGCGGAGGGGCTATTGATATGGGGCGGGGATCATAATGTAGTGCGAAACCCCAGGGTAGACTCCTCCCATCCCAGAAAGGCGGGGAGCTGGAAAGCCGTTTCCTCCTTGAAGATTTTAATGCAGGGGTGGTGCCTTTTAGATATCTGGAGGCAAAGAAATCCTACGTCTCGCACTTACACCTTTTATTCAAACCCTCATGACACTTATTCACGCCTGGATTTTCTGCTGGTGGATAAGGGGATTCAAAACCAGGTGTTGCTCACCGGGATAGGGGATATTACGTGGTCCGATCATGCCCCTGTGTGGCTCACCGTCAGCCTGCAGGATCGAGAGTCGGGGTGTAGATTCTGGCGCCTCTGAGAAGAGCTACTCCGGGACACAGCACACAGTGACCGATTGTTATCCCACCTACAGGACTACTTGACTCTGAATAGGGGGACGGTACGGGATGCAGGGGTCTTTTGGGAGGGATCTAAGGCGGTCATGAGAGGCCATTTAATTGCACTCTCTTCCGCGCTAAAGACACAAAGGGAGGCCAAGCGCGTAGCACTAATAGCTGACATTGCACAACTGACGCGGGAACACTCCCAGCGTAGAGCTCGGGATACGCTGGCCCGCCTTCGGCTTAAGCGCACTGAACTGCATTTATTGGACGCCGAACAGATCACGCATGCAATGCTTCGGGCTAAGCAACGTTATTACGAAGGTAATAATAAAGCGGGACGGTTTTTGGCGCGATTGCTTAAGCAGCACACTTATTCGACCCTCATAGCTAAGATCCGGGATAAACAGGGCCCTATGCTTACAGCAACTAAAGAAATAAGACGCTGTTTCACGCAGTATTATACCCAATTGTATGCAGCGGACCCTAGCATTACTTCAGCTCAGGTGGACCACTACTTGGAGTCCTTATCACTCCCTTCTATGACTAAGTCCCAGCAGCTTTATTTGGATTCCCCCATTCAGGAGATAGAGATACAGGAAGCCATCCGGGATCTGAAAGCTGGAAAATCACCAGGACTGGATGGCTTTTCTGGGGGTTACTATAAGAAGTTTAGCTCCCATTTAGTGGGTCCCTTAACTGCCTATTTTAATGGATTACGGGACGGAGACTCCCTTCCACTTCATACCAATGTAGCGGGCATAACGGTCCTTCCGAAGCCCGGCCGGGATCCAACGCAATGTGGATCGTACCGACCTATTTCATTACTAAATGTTGACATCAAGCTTTTGGCTAAGGTCTTGGCAGCCCGGCTAAATACTATTCTCCCTTGCCTAGTACATAGTGATCAGGTAGGCTTCATACCCCGTAGGACGGCTGCTGACAACGTGCGTAAGGTGATAGATGCGATTTGGTGGGCCAGGACAACTAAAGTTCCCATGGTACTGCTGGCCATCGATACCGAGAAGGCGTTCGACTTGGTCCATTGGGATTTCCTGTTCGCAGTCTCGGAGAAAATGTCCTTTGGCCCGGGATTTCTTCGCTGGATTCAATGCCTTTATCAGGCACCGGGAGCCCGAATTAAAATTAATGGGCAGTATGGGGAGCTTTTTAGGGTCAACAGAGGGACACGCCAGGGGTGTCCTCTATCCCCCCTGTTGTTCGCACTGTATTTAGAGCCACTGGCGACCAGGGTTCGCAACTCTGGCGCCATCTCAGGAGTTCCCATGAGGCCCACACCCATGAAAATTTCACTTTTTGCAGACGATATACTCCTCACCCTTACCCGACCCCAGACTTCTATTGCTGGAGTAACAGAGGAATTGCAGGAGTTTGGTGCGGTGTCGGGCCTCAAGGTTAACATGGACAAAACGGAATTACTCAATATTAGCACTGACTCTGCGGTAATGAGTGAGCTGCAGCGCCTTTACCCCTTTAGGGTCTCCCGTACGATGTTAAAATATTTAGGCGTTCACATTGGAGCGAATTTCCATGACCTCTTTCGTCTCAATTATACACCACTGCTGAAACGGATTGGGCGGGACCTCCATCTATGGGATAGGGGACAATATTCATGGTTGGGACGGGTGGCGATAGTAAAAATGAATGTTATTCCTAGGTTTTTGTATTTTTTCCACACCATCCCCATCTACATCACTTCAGCGATCCTCCGCTCCTGGCAGAAAATACTTTTTGACTTTATCTGGCGCCGGCGCCCCCCCAGGGTGTCGCGGCGTCTCTTGTTTCAGCCTCGCGAGCGAGGGGGCCTTGGGATCCCAAATCTCACTTGGTTGTACGCTGCTGCACAGTTAAAGGCACTGGCTGATGCTCACAGTCGTCGATCTCCAAAGCAATGGGCCTCTTTTGAGGAGCAGGTACTTGGGGGCATGCCATTGCCCGATCTTGTTTGGCAACCGCGCAGTACTTGGCTGCAGACGGGATTGCAGACGGGACCCCTGGCAACCATGTTATGTCTTTGGGACCGCTGGAAGACAAAACTGGCGGGAGATCGCTATTACTTTCACACCACTGGACTTTATAATCATCTGCAATTTCCAGCCGGTCAACAACATGGGGTTTTTAACGCCTGGCGGAGGAAGGGAATCACCCGCATTGAACATTTGCTTAGGGGCGAGACCTTGATGACTTGGCCTGAGTTACAGGCTCTTTACCATTTACCTTCAACCGATTTCCTGGCGGGCAGCCAAATGCTCCATTTCCTACAGTCACCCAGAATGAAAGCCTCCATACAGAGGGGCAAATCTCAGTTTGAACATCTATGTGCTGCCGTTGATAAAACTAAAGGGATGATATCCAAACTTTACACCATCCTGGCTGGGACTGATGAGAGCCCCTTTCCTCATACTGGGGCCTGGGAACATGACCTGGGTCTAACGTTCACCAAAAAGGATTGGCTTAACATCTACACCCAGGCCCGTCGGTGCTCTGTATCGGCTCTCTATCAGGAAAATTGTTATAAAATGATCACACTCTGGTATCTCACCCCTCATCTTTTACACCGACGGTACCCTCATTTGGATGCTCAGTGCTGGCGGAATTGCGGCCACCCGGGGACTTTCTTTCACATCTGGTGGCAATGTCCGAAAGTAACGGACTTATGGATTGCAGTAGCGGATTGGTTGGAAGGCATGATGGGAGTTTCTGGAGTATACCGGGCTAGTTTTATGCTCCTTCACCATCCACCCCTAACTTTACGGAAGAACCACATACTATTATGCCATCAGGTTTTTATTGCAACCAGATTGACCATTGCACAGGCCTGGAAACAATCAGAAGCGCCTGCGTTTGCGAAGGTGCAGCATAAAGTTCACCTTTCTTGTAAGCTAGCAGCGATCACGGCAGATCTTCATACAGCCGGTCCCAAGTTCCAGGCTGTTTGGTCACCTTACCTACGTTGGGAACGACGACAAACAGTGTCTTAGGTCTGATGGCCGCCCGGGCTTCCATCGGGACACCTGCTCGCCATTCCTTGTTTTATCTGTTTTCTCGATGATACCACTCTTTACTGTATTGACATTGCTTCCGGACCTTGTCACATGTCACGTTTCGAGCACATGGATGTGGGGAGGGGGGGGGAGTTTTGTGTTTGGGGGGGGGGTAAGTGGCACTGAATTTATATTTGATATGTTATGCGGTTGTGCGTGTTGTGCCGCCTATCTTGTATTCCTTTTGATAAACTAATAAAATTATTAGTAAAAAAAAAAAAAAAAATGTTATGAGATTAAAGCCAGCTGAGCCCCTCCACGTGCCCCTGAGCGTTTCTGGTTTGTGTTTCAGGTGCCGGTGACGTTTGAGGACCTCGCTGTCTCTTTCTCCCAGGAGGAGGGGGAGTATTCAGGTGAAGGTCAGAAGGAGCTTTACAGGGTGGTGGTGAAGGAGAATTATGAGATCCTGAGCTCTGTAGGTAAGGATTGAGTTATCTCTATTTTTAAGTAGAGACAGAGGATGTTTTGCTGAAAGTGATTTTTTTCATGAGACAACTCCACACCCGAGATGTGCAAGCAGGGCTGGATTTACCAATAGAAGCACTAGGTCTGTGCCTAGGGTGGCAGAAACCTGGGGGCAGCAGATTTGATGCCTTCCAGCTGTGAGGAATCTCACTTAGGAGAGAATTGCCCTCTGCTTCCTGCTCCTTCCCCTCCCCTTCCAAGCAATCTGCAGAAAATAGGAGGAGAGGGAGGGAGTGTGGAGGGGGATGGAGCAGACCCCTCTGCTCCTTAATCCAGCTTCTCCCCTCCTGTCATTCAGGGATCAGGAAGGGATGGGTTAATGTTGGAACACAGACAAGAGCCGCTCTGCACCCTAATCCAGCCTTTCACCTTGGGAACAGGAAGGGAGAGATTAAGACTGGAGCAGGCAGAGCTGGAGTGATCCTCTTGATAAGACCCTGATAACTTATCACTGATGCTGTAATAATCAATCTGCATGGTCCATCCCCTTTTCTTTTCCTGTGCAGGGTGAATATATCTCTCCCTTCTCCGTATCCTCCCTCTCTTTCTTTCCATGTCTTCTTTCTTCCCAAGCCCCGATCCCAGATTCTACCTCCTTCTGATCCCCTCTTACTCCATCCTTGTCTTCCTCAGTCCAATAACCTCCCTCCTTCCTCCTCTTCCACCCCCCATCCTAGATTTCCAGGCCTTGCCCTCTTCAGTCTTTCCAGTCTCCTGCCCTTAGTCCTCTCTCCTTCTTCTCATCCTTCTCTCCCCCCCCCTCCCCAATCCCTGAGACCTCCTCCCCGTGCAGATACCAGAGATTCCTTTTCCTCTCCCAATAAAAACAAAATAAATTCCACAGACACAAGCAAGGTTGGAAACCTCTTTTCTTTTTATATATAAATTTGTTTATCAGTACAAAACCGTACGCTGTACATTTGACAGCATATCCACATCAACAAGTGGAAAAGTTTTCCAATGAAGCAGCTCTTGGTACAGCTCCCCCATAATTCCATCTGTACCCGCACAATGATGACCGATCGTGCTTAATGATCATTAAGCGCCGGGCTATGAGTTAAGGAAGAAATAGAAGGCATCCAGGTGTCCAGAACTTTCTTCTCTTGTGGTATTTCTGCTTTGTCAGATATCTCCATAGGTAATAGCCTTTGCACGCTGTTACGTCAGTACGTGAAAGAAGGTGGCCGCCTCCTCTCTCCAGTAGTGTGGAATAGCAGGTTTCCTAGCGTGTAGACAGATGGACTCAGGACCAGTGGGTTTATGCTCCCCTGCGAGCAGATGGAGACGGAGCAAGCTGACGTCACAGTATATACACTCTTTCAGCGACCCCAGCCTGCCAGTAGTCTCCGTCTCCAGCAGATGGTGGACGTGCATTTCCCTATGGGGATTGCTTCAGATTTTGGAAGGAGAATTTTAAATTGAATAAAGAAAAGTCCCGCTCTCCTGCGGTGATACGTAAAGATCCCTCCCCCAGTTGAGAATTCCTGAGGTGATTTCCGTGGTCCCTCCGATGTGGGCCTTGGTCCGGTAGCCGGTTCCCAGCGTGGACTTAGCAGATTGTACAGCTTAAAGGCAACGGGTGCAGGAAGCCGAGTGCAGCGATGAAGGCAGGTGCCCTCTTCCCCCCACAACTGGAGACCATCTCTTACTCAGCCCGTAAGGGCTGAACTCAGGTAAGTTTAAAAAAAAAATTAAGTAAGAGTCAGAGACAGTGTAGAAGGGTTTGTAGGACTTCCCCGGTCCCCGTGCTCAGTGTGCCGTCCCGAGGTTCGTTCCTGCGCCCATCGGGTTAGGAGAATTGAGCAGCCTGGCGGGTCGAGCAGCCCGGGTGTGCTAGGCCCCTCCGTTAGGCTTCTTTCCTGCATGCTGTGTGGTAGGCCATGGCAGCATTTTCGTGCACGCTTCTGTGCGTGTCCTACTGCCCTGTAGCTGAACGTTTTATGTACGCAGTGCGTCGGCTCTGAATACGTGTTGTGTGCTCTGTTTGGGCGCAAACTTTGTGTGCACTATTTTTGCCTTATTACGGTGTGCCCAGGTTTTAGTGCACTGCTTGTGCATGTGTTTGCAGCGCTTACTTTTGGGACACCTAAGCTTGAAATTTTTTCAGCGTGAGCCAGCCAGACACACATTATAGTCGGCTGTGAACTAATGGCGCCGATGAACCAAAAAACCTAAGTGCCTTTCTCTCTGTGTTGCCTGTCGTATTCAGGCATTTCAGCCTGGAGTGCCCTCTAACATGTGTCAGCGCTGCTTGGAGGCCCAGGGAGAATTGTCTTCCTCTGATTATGCTAAGCCTGGTTCCTCCTAGTCTGATGATGGTCTGGCTAAGGATTTGTCTGGAGGTTCACAGGACCTTGGAACTCCCTTGACTGGTTTCTCTGCAGGAGATGGCAGCTCAGTGAGGCCTGCTCCAGTGCCTTCTGGTTTTGGCCTGGATCTTTCTGCCTTTTCTTGGGTAGAGTATTTTTTTTCTTCAAGGATTGCAATTGTTCAGGCACAGTCCTCAGTCCTCAGCTTCAACACTCCCTGTCTGGTCCGACCCTCAGCCAGTGGCCCCTCCCTCTTCCAGACCTATGTGTAAGCGCCGAAGTGCGCCTCGGTTAGCAGGTATTCCCGACAGGAACCCGGATAGCACCGATGATGAGACGGATCCTGACTCCCTGGAAGATGGGGGAAATTCCTCCGGGACTGGAACCGTATTGGACCATGTTATGGGAAAACCCATGCTATAATTACACAATGTTGGGTTCCATATTAGGTGCTACAACCCAAGAAAGAGATCTAGGCGTCATAGTGGATAACACATTGAAATCGTCGGTTCAGTGTGCTGCGTCAGTCAAAAAAGCAAACAGAATGTTGGGAATTATTAGAAAAGGAATGATAAATAAAACGGAAAATGTCATAATGCCTCTGTATCGCTCCATGGTGAGACCGCACCTTGAATACTGTGTACAATTCTGGTCGCCGCATCTCAAAAAAGATATAATTGCGATGGAGAAGGTACAGAGAAGGGCTACCAAAATGATAAGGGGAATGGAACAACTCCCCTATGAGGAAAGACTAAAGAGGTTAGGACTTTTCAGCTTGGAGAAGAGACAACTGAGGGGGGATATGATAGAGGTGTTTAAAATCATGAGAGGTCTAGAACGGGTAGATGTGAATTGGTTATTTACTCTTTCGGATAGTAGAAAGACTAGGGGACACTCCATGAAGTTAGCATGGGGCACATTTAAAACTAATCGGAGAAAGTTCTTTTTTACTCAACGCACAATTAAACTCTGGAATTTGTTGCCAGAGAATGTGGTTCGTGCAGTTAGTATAGCTGTGTTTAAAAAAGGATTGGATAAGTTCTTGGAGGAGAAGTCCATTACCTGCTATTAAGTTCACTTAGAGAATAGCCACTGCCATTAGCAATGGTTACATGGAATAGACTTAGTTTTTGGGTACTTGCCAGGTTCTTATGGCCTGGATTGGCCCCTGTTGGAAACAGGATGCTGGGCTTGATGGACCCTTGGTCTGACCCAGTATGGCATTTTCTTATGTTCTTATGTTCTTTCATAGGGATGAAAGTTCTTGCAGATGCTGGGCGTACCTGGGGCAGATTCCTTATTTGAGCTTGCACCAGTAACTTGATGGACCCTTGGTCTGACCCAGCATAGCAATTTCTTATGTTCTTAAACATACATATCCACTGAGCTTGTGGCCAGATAAGTTGAATTTTAATTTGTTAGTCATAATATAGCTTGATTTCTTGCTGACATTTTCTGCTGTGTTTTTGCATGGTTTGAAATCTTTATATAGTTGTCCTAGTTATATAGTGGGGTTTTTAAAATAATTGTTAGTGTGTATCTCAATAACTGCGTTTAATGTGTAAAAATGGCTTTTATCTCTAAAAGTTGTTTGTTCCCACCCACCCTTAGGGTGTTTTCTTCTGAAATAGCTCTTCCAAGGACTTAAGTTAAATAATATAATACTTAAGTACCAGTCTGCCCTCTTGTATATTAGTCACTATTGGCAGCATGTCTTTTATTCGGTGTAACATTTGTGGTGCTTATGTTCAGAGGCCTACCATTGGGAAGCTTAAGGGCTGCCCAGTTTGCTTTCAGCTGTCTGCAATGAAAAGCAGGTGACTCATTTGAAAAAGTTGTTGGGGTTTCAAAAACCTTCCCCTTTTCTTGCCACATCCCCAAATATCTCCACGTTTCCCTCGGAGGATTCAGAAACCCATGAATGAATTAAATGGCTTCCAGTAGACTCTGATAGAACAAGACATGTGACTGTTCGACACCCAATTTCCCCAGCTGTGCAGCGCACCGAATCCCTACCCCCCAACTCCCACAGAGTAGTCGGACATCCCGAATTCAGAAGCCGAGGACTAAATGGATTACAGTGGGCTCTGGCAAGAGAAAGACCTGTGGTGAAGAGATCCCGGCTCTCCTTTTCTGCATTGGGTATGGAGGAAGCTATAGCGATAGAAAACGAAGTCCTGTCTGAAAGGGATGGAGTCACCCAGTGTAGCCAGAGACCCTTGAACCCCTTTTTTTTTTTTTGGAGGGATTGTTCCTTCTAAGGGCACACAACTAATTTTAATTCTCTTCAGGATAACTATTCCATCCCACGCTGACTCTTAATCCCTGGCGGGACGCTTTTTATGAAGGAAAGCTCTCCCTTTTGGCCCAGACGATGAGGAAAGGTCGCCAGTGTGTGTGTAGTCATTTGGTGTTTCCTGGGAGGTGAGAGGCTGTAATTAACTCAGAGAGGACCAGGTCTGGGTATAAAACAATAGTTTACTGATAATAAATTAAGGTCCATTATCCAGAAGTGCAAGTTTGCATCCGACTGATGGTACAGGTATGATTTTTGAGTAGGTAGGTGTCCTTTTAGCAGACCTCGGGGTAGAGCCCATGGTGATATTTGCTGCTCAGACTCTTCCAGCAGCTGTGTGGGAATCCTCCTGGAGGTGTCCCCAACTTTCCTGAAAAATCCTACCTTTAGACATCTTCATTTTGGACACCCAGCCTGTCCGGGTCCTTTGGGTGGAAATCCGAAGATGATCTCCTGATCTTGTTCTTCCTTCATTTAGTTTAGTTACTCTTTTATCCCTTATTCTCGGATGTTTCTGGGAGACCTCTCTAAAGGGAAAGGTCAGTGAGATCAGGCTGTTATCCCTTCTCTGAAATCCCAGTGGGGAGGGAGAAGCCAGAAACCTCCTCACACTGTGTAAGTTCAAAACATACTTTAAAAATCAAATTGGATATCTTCTGTGCAGCAGGATCCAGCACTGGTGCTTGCCTACCTAGGGTTCAGAGCAGGCTCACAGGGCTTTGGCCCCCCTGTAGAGAGACCCTTTGCCCCCAAAGTGGTATCAGGCGTAAAATCTATCTCTCAAAAAATAGAAGGACCCTCAGGCAGGGAGTGCACTGGGAGGTGTCACATCTAAAAGAAATGCCTTTGGGTGAAGCTGGGAGGCCCCACCAAAGTTTGGAAAAAATGCACCTTGCTCTCTGTCCTCTCTCTGACTGAATCCTACGGGGTATCAAACATGGCTGGGCTAAATAGTCTCTAGGCATCCAGTCCAGAACCTCCAGGTGGGACTGAGGGATATGGATGGTTTCTTACAAAGTGTGTTCTATGACAGGGAAGGTGACATCTGACGACTGGATCCAGTGCCACAGAAGGAAGCTGCTTCTCCTGGGAGACTCTATCATCAGAGGAACCCATTAGGGAAATCATTTTGAAGGGGATGCAAGAGTTTAAATGCCTTCCAAGATCCTCTGCCAGTAGGAATACAGACCACATGGTCAATGCTATTACAGATGAAAGTAGAGACTCCGATATCAATGTTGTCCATTTGGGAACCAATGACCTTGCTAGAAAGCATATCCTTGAAGCACAGAAGGAGTTCCAAAATCTAGGGAAGAAGATTAGACACATGGCAAAGACCATTGCCTGTTCATGGAAGGGAAAGGAAAGGCTGTGCCATATAGATAACGTCAATGCCTGGCTCAAAACATGGTGTAAAGAAAGTGGTTTTGGATACATTGGAGGCTGGGGCCATGTATGGAACAATAAAAGGTTACATGGTAAGGATGGCCTACATTTGTTTATGGCAGGAAAGAGGATACTAAGTGAGAAATTCAGAGCATACATTATCAGGCCTTTAAACTAGAGGGTGGGGGTGGACAGTGAAATTGGCATGTCACTCCCAAGCGATACAGGAGATGGGAGGAGAAACTATCAATCCATCAACTCAAAAAAAGCAGAAAAGGGGACTAGGGAGAGTAGCAAACCAAGAGAGAAAAGTTGGAAAGCTATGACCCTAAATGCTCGTAGTCAGGGCAATTAGAATCCTAGAGCTGCAGGCCCTAATGGTGGAAGCGGACTTGGGCATCATTGCTGTTACGGCTAAAGGACAGAAAAGGGGGAGGAGTAGCTTCTCCTGTCAAAAACAACAGAAATGCAAGGACGTGAGGAAGGGAAGAAGCATTATGGGCTTTCCTAAAGAAAGAAGATTGTGCTTCCTTTTTACAATCAGGATGGCCTACAGGCCTCCAATTCAGACAGAAGAGCTGGACAGAAATCTGGTCAAAGACATCCAAAAGGTGGGAAAGAAGGAAGAAGTGTTGATCGTTGGAGATTTTCATCTGCTGGATGTGGATTTGGAGAATCTCTTCTGCAGAATCTACAAGAAGTAGAGAGATAGTAGATGCCTTTCAAGGGGTTCTGCTCAAACAAATGATAATGGAACCCACAAGAGAGGTTGTGATACTCGACCTAGTGCTCACAAATGGTGGTAATGTCTCTAATGTCCAGGTAGGTGCCTTCTTGAGCATCAGTGATCATCAGACGGTATGGTTTGATATCCTGAATAAGATACAGAGAAGTCACACAAAGACCCGAGTTTTGCATTTCACAAATACAGACTTTGTTAAAATGGGGACAATAGGTGAGGTGGAACGACAGTGGGCCACATTAAAAGGAGCTATTACAAAGGTAACACAGCTCTGATAGAAAAGTAAACAAAAAAAAAAAAAGAGGACAAAAGAAACCAATCTGGTTCTCAAAGGAGGTGGCTGAAAAAATAAAGGCAAAACAAAAGCGTACAAGAAGTATAAAGGATCCCAAAAAGAGAAACACAGGGAAGAATACCTGGTGAAACTGAGGGAGACAAAAAAAATCAGAAAAGCAAAAGATAACACATTAAAATCATCGGTTCGGTGTGCTGCGGCAGTCAAAAAAGCAAACAGTATGTTGGGAATTATTAGAAAGGGAATGGTGAATAAAACGGAAAATGTCATAATGCCTCTGTATCGCTCCATGGTGAGACCGCACCTTGAATACTGTGTACAATTCTGGTCGCCGCATCTCAAAAAAGATATAATTGCGATGGAGAAGGTACAGAGAAGGGCTACCAAAATGATAAGGGGAATGGAACAGCTCCCCTATGAGGAAAGACTAAAGAGGTTAGGACTTTTCAGCTTGGAGAAGAGAAGGCTGAGGGGGGATATGATAGAGGTGTTTAAAATCATGAGAGGTCTAGAACGGGTAAATGTGAATCAGTTGTTTACTCTTTCAGATAATAGAAAGACTAGGGGGCACTCCATGAAGTTAGCATGTGGCACATTTAAAACTAATCGGAGAAAGTTCTTTTTCACTCAATGCACAATTAAACTCTGGAATTTGTTGCCAGAGGATGTGGTTAGTGCAGTTAGTGTAGCTGGGTTTAAAAAAAGGATTGGATAAGTTCTTGGAGAAGTCCATTACCTGCTATTAATTAAGATGACTTAGAAAATAGCCACTGCTATTACTAACAACGGTAACATAGAATAGACTTAGTTTTTGGGTTCTTGCCAGGTTCTTATGGCCTGGATTGGCCACTGTTTCTATGGCATGTTCTTATGTTCTCCTTCTTATGTTCTTAGGTTTCAGAGGAGGCAGAAATTCAGGAGTGGGATTTTTTTCAAGATCTGTCCATACCCTCACTTCCCCCCAAACACTGGAGTGGCTCAACCAGCCGATTGGAGTCCAGGAGATCAGGGATGGGATCAAGAATAGCCCCTCTAATAAAGCCCCTGGACCAGATGGGTTTAATGCAGAGTATAAAATTTTGAACCAGGAAGTTGGAGAGGATCTTAGGGATTATTTTTTGGCTGTTCAAGTTAAGGGATCTTTTTTTGAAGGAAGCGACATTGGCATATATAACAGTCCTTCCTAAGGGAGGGAAGGATCCGCTACAAGCAGCTTCATATCATTCCATTTCTCTCCTTAACTTTGATACTAAATTGTTTGCTAAGATCAATGCCATGAGATTGCATGAGATTCTGCCTTCTCTGATCTCCTTGGACCAAGCCAGCTTTGTTAAAGGCAGGTTATCCGGTAAACATATTATCCATCTCTGGATGGCAATGACACATTGTAAACTACTGGGAAAGCCAGCTATGGTCATTGGGTTTGACGCTGAAAAAGCGTTTGACCGCGTGGCCTGGAAATATCTCTTCTCTGTTTTGAGGCAATACGGATTTGTAGGTGATATCATATGCAATATATCTTTGTTATATCAGGCCCCCTCTTCCTGTATTTTGGCAAATGGTGACATGTCTCAAAGTTTTGACTTGTACCGTGGGACTCGACAAGGGTGCCCACTTTCCCCGTTGCTTTACATCCTGTCCTTAGATCCTTTACTAAGGAAAATCGCTGCTGCTCCAGGGATTTGAGATCCGAGAGGAGACTTTCAAAATCGCTGCCTTCGCAGATGATGTTTTGGTGTTCTTAACAGACCCTGTGAGCTCCCTGCCAAAGGTGATGGATCTTCAGCGGCAGTTTGGCGTCTTTTCGGGGCTCAAAATTAACCTTGATAAGTCTGAGGCCTTGGATGTTACAGGCTCCCTCAAAAGTCAATGGCTGGGTCCCTTTCCATTAAGATGGGTGGACAAGGAGATGAAATATTCCCAATATTTCATCTCCTTGTTATTGCTAATATATACCGTTGTAACATACTGCCCCTGTTAATTAAAACAAAAGAGCGCTTGGAGAATTAGCAAACACTACCTTTTTCACTTGGTGGTAGAATACAATTATGTCAAATGATGGAGCTTCCGAGCTGGCTCTATGTCTTCCAGATGCTGCCAGTTTGGCTCAAAAAGAAACATGTGAAGGACCTGGAGGGTAGATTGGGCGCCTTTCTCTGGAGAGAGAAACAAGCCCGGATTGCACTGTCGGCTCTACAACTCCCCTGGGACATTGGGGAAATGAATTGCCCTAATTGAGTGTTATTTTATTTTATGATTATGTTTATTTTGGGCAACGTATAATAGATGTCAATAGTGTTCCAATCTTTTTTAATAGTTTTAAGAATGTTTCATTTATTTATGTATTATAAGAATTATGTAAACCGGCTTGAAGTAATTAATGAAAGTTTCGGTATATAAAAATGTTAAATAAATAAATATACAAGAGTACAATTTAGTGTGCCTCCTCCGACATGTCCAAGATTGGCTCTTGGGATCTGAAGTTTCCTCACCTGTCAGCTTCCTACAGGCATGGTGTGGCCCCATAAAACTCCAGAACGTATTGCATGTTCCTAGTAATATTTTGTCCAGAGAGCTCTACCACAATCCACTTATTATGAGCTGTAGGGCGGCTTGGTGGGGCCTGTGTACTAGACTTGGGGTACACTGGGAGGTGTCACCATTCATCTCAATAAGGGGACATCCTAAATTTCTCCCGGGACAGGGAAGTACAGTTCTTACCTTTTAGGTAGACAGTGGGTTGGAGTATCTACCTCAATTCTTGCACAACCGGAAGGGTACACACCTTTGAAACATTAAGATCGGCCTATGGCCTATCAAACAAAGAGTTTTATATGTACTTTCAAGTACGTCATTTTATTGAACACGATCTTATTTCACGATCCAGCTTGCTTAACACTCCCATTTTCATAAACTTTTTTTCCATCCCTAAGGGGCAGAAAGTGCCATGTGCCTCTTTATGGCGGGCCTTGAGGGGGATTAAAGCCGCAGGTCAGTTAACAAGACTGACGGAGCAGTGGAATCGGGAGATGGATACTCCATTTTCAATTGAGGTGTTGGGTCAGTGTTTTGGGGACATTAAAAGGGTCTCTGAAAATGTGTTATAAAGGGAAACCCAATTTAAGTTCCTTAGACAATGATATGTTTTCCGGACATGGGCTTGCAAGGTCCAACTTACAGTGATGCTTGTATTAAATGTAAGTCAGGTGCAGGTACTCTTTTTCACCAGTTTTGGGGATGTAATAATGTTCGCAGGTTCTGGTGTAATGTTTTAGGCTTTTTCAGTGGACTCTTAAATATATCTCTTCCGGAAGATCCGCATTTCTGCTTATTTGAGGTGATGGGCAATGTGTCCTCCAAAGACACGGATGGGCAAAGGCAATTTCTACTAAAAGCCTTCTGGTTAGCGAAAAAATTGATTTTGGAATTATGGATCAAGGAAGATACCCCAACTGTGACATCTTGGAGACTGAAACGCCATCATATGGCAGTCTTTGACCATTTATCTGTCAAGAGGTCCACTCCAGCGAAATATAATTTATTTTTATTTATTTTATTTAAAAAGTTTTGTATACCGTCATTCGAAAAACATCACAACGGTTTACATATAAAACATCAAAAGAAAGCAAGAAGAAAATTTATAAAAACATTTTCAATGTAAAAACAAAATACAATTAATAAAAAGACAGTAAAATAAAACCATAAGGGAAGGGCTGGCTTTTTTCATTCTAGCTGTTTTTAGCCTTTCTCAAGGTAGTCTGCATAGGTCTGTTCAAAAAACCAGGTCTTTAAGGCTTTTTTAAATTTTTTAAACTCAGTTTCAAGCCTCAACTCAACAGGCATCGTATTCCAGACACTGGGGCCTGCAATGGAGATGATCCTCTCGCGTACTAGTGTGAGGTGGGCTGTGTTTACTGAGGGAATTTGCAATAGTCCTTTGTTCGCTGATCTTAGTGTTCTGTGTGGGGTGTGTAGGCGGATTGAAATGTTCAACCAATCAGTTTCTTGCCCATAAATAGCTTTGTGAAGGATACAAGTTTTATAATATATTCTTTGCGATATTGGCAACCAGTCTACCAGGACAGGTGTAATGTGATCTCGTTTCTTGCAGTTAGTTAATATTCTCGCCGCCGAGTTTTGGAGTACTTGTAACGGACGTAAAGTGGTTTGTGGGAGATCTAAAAGAAGAGAATTGCAGTAGTCCAATGATGAGAAAATTAGGGCTTGCAAAGAGTTCCTGGACAGATGGTTGGTATTTCTTATGTCTCTCAAAGCTAAAGCGAGGAGCAACCTCTTTGATCTATCTTGAACTGTTTTTGTATGCTACATCCAAAGAGAAATATTGGGATTGGACATGCCTTTGCTGACGACAGTTGGGGGAGGGAGGATTAGGGGAAAGTCAGTTGTAACATTTGTAGTTTCTAATATGTTCCCTGTCATGTTTGTTTATTGAAAAATTTGAAAATAAAGATATTTAAAAAAAAATCCGTAATAAAAAATGTGGGTTTCCCCTTTGATTCTTGTTAGAATTTCAGAGGTCCGTATTCAGAAGCATTTAGACAGACCTGTAACTCAAGAGGTTATTTAGCTAAATGAATATTTGAGCACTTAACCAGCTAATAAGTTAGCAAGCTAGGATTTAGCCTGATATTTTATGGGTATAACTGTGAGGAGCTGAGTTAGCTGGCTAAATTTAAACTTTTGTTTTTAGATCTTTTGAAGTTTAATGGTCTGTTATATTTGGCTGGGTTGTTGGTTCAATATTCCCCTCCTGTAACTTACGCTCTCTGATCCCCCCCCCCTGCAAGGCTTGCACAATTGGAGGCTACTACTAGAAATCAGGACTTTTCTATAATTGGTAAAAACAGGATTCTTTATTATTACAATATGAGGTGGTAGACAATTACAGCCCCTGAAGCAGCTTGGGCTTTATTGTTTACCACCTCATATTGTAATAATAAAGAATCCTGTTTTTACCAATCTATACTTCTTGGTTGCTTCCTTTTCTATAATTGGGCCAAGAGAATGGAATGCATTGCCTTTTCAGCACTTCAAAGCAGATTAGGTATTTCCCCTATCCCCAGAAGTCTCACAATCTGGTTTTGTCCTTGAGGCAATGGAGAGTAAAGTGATTTGCCCAAGGTCACAAGGAGAGGCAGTGGGATCGGAACCCTGGTTTCTCAAAGGACAGCAAGATGTCAGTCCTCACACATGGGTGACATCATCAGATGGAGCCCAATGTGGAAACTTAGGTCACATTTTTTAGAAACTTTGACTAGGCACACTGAGCATGCCCAGCATGCCCTAAACCATACGTCCACGCGGGGTCCTTCTTCAGTCTCTCTTTTTCTGTGGAGCTGTGAGCTTCACGGTTGATTGAGCTCTTAAAAAATTTGACATTTTGACAGTGGAGAACTTCATTTTTCTTTTTCTCACACCCCGTCACTGGGTCCCTCTTGGTGCCTTCCCGTAAACTTACCCGAAAACCAGTCAGGGTTTTCGGGTAAGTTTACTTTTTCTAGTCAATCCCCCATGGTGGCAGTGCCTCAATGCCTGCCAGCCATCAAAGCCTGCCACCACTTTTCCGTCCTTCGGTCCTTTTGTTTTGCTGCGTCATGGCCATGTCCAGTTTTTGTTGATACCCCCAGGGTCTGCAGACCATGTCTGTCACCGATCCTCATGAAGTCTGCTTCCTCTGTCTGGGGGCATCACATGACATCAAGGGTTGCCGCTTCTGTTACCAGATGATGTTGAAGGAATGTCTGCTTCGACTCAAAAAGATATGGGGCACCTCTTCGAGTCAAAGAAGGCCGATTCGGTGGTATCAGTATCCAAGGACCTTGGAGCCCGACTGATGGACATCTTGCCATTGACATCGGTGGGACCTACGGGTCAAGGACACCAGTTCATTGTCTTCACTTGGCACCAGGGAAAGACCAGGCTGAGCATCGAGGGAAACCTGAGAAGCATCAGCGCCAGTCCTTGTTGATGCACGGGGATACACTAGCTTTTGCCGCAATGCCCCCAAAACGACCCCGTGACAAGGAATGACAATTCTCCATCAATGACTGGGTTCTCCACCGGTCCTGGTGCCAGTCGCCAATCCCCCTCAAGGGTCCCAGGAAGATCTGTCCACCCTTCCTTCCTCCCAATCGGTGTTGGCATCGGCAATGTTCAAGGAGGAACTGGAGCGTCAAGTCCAGCTGGCGGTGAAGTAAGCGCCGCAGGGCTTCGGTCCTGTGGCACTGGCAGAACTGGAGCCAGTATTGCCTGTTCTCATATCACTTCTGGAGAAGCTCAGTGTGCTCATTGGTGCCTTACTGACCCAGCTGACATCTGTTCCCAGGCCAGCACCGGGGCCACCTCCTACCGATATGGTAGTTGTCGCTGATTCCTCAGAGGAGGAAGCTCCACAGAGGTTGGTGGGATTGCCAAAGCCTATAGCCCCTCCCCCTCTCCCACTGTCAATTTCATCGGTGCCTGCACCTCTGGATGTTGGCAGAGTATCTAGGGCCCCATCCCCTGTGGCATACAGTGAGGATGAGGGTTCCTATGAACCAAGGGGGGGATGGTCAGAGTCTTCCTCAGAGCACTTGGATGGTCTCCTGTTGGACCTTTCTCCTCCAGAGGCGTGAAGGAAGTCGCTGCCTAAGAATTTAACCTTTGCAGGGTTTGTGAGGTGATGACGGAGGCCATCCCATTTCAGTTTTTGACAGAGGAGGATGCCAGGTACAAAATGCTTGAGATCCTTCAATTTGTAGAGGCTCTTAAGGAAATTGTCGTGGTCCAGGTACACGAGATCATTTTGGAGTTGCTGCTGAGGATTTGGGAACACCCCCTCACATTGTTTCCTGTCAAGAAGGTGGAAAGGGTTTACCTCATCCAGAAGGCTGTCTGATTCGATAAGCGTCAGCTGCTCCACCAGTTGGTGATGGTCAAATCCGCCCTCAAGAGGGCCAAATATTGTCGTACCCACTCCTCTGCACCCCCAGGGAAGGACCACAGAGCGATGGACGCTTCTGGGAGGAAGGTGTTCCAAGGTGCCATGTTTATGGCTCGCATTGCTGCCTACCATCTCTATATGAGCTAATATTCACAGGTTATCTGGAAGCAGGTGCAGGAGGTGGCTGAGCATCTGCCTCAACAGCAGCAAGACCACCCTCATGTCACAGGTGCACAAGGGTTTGGAGTGTGGAAAACACAAGCCGCCTGGCCTACGATGTTTTCTAGATGGCATCAAGAGTTTCTGCAGTGGGTATCGGCGCCCGCAGAATGGCATGGCTGCAGGCCTTGGATCTCCAACCGGAGATACAGGAATGACTCGCTGACATGCCGTGTACAGGAGAGAATCTCTTTGGAGATAGGGTAAGGGATGCTGTGACCCAGCTCCGGGACCATCATGAGACCCTCCGACAACATTCAGCTAGCACTCTGGACCCATCCTCCTCTTCCAGGAGGCCGTAGACTCTGCAACTCCAAGGAAGTCCTTCTTTCGCCAAAGAAAGTACTATCCTTTGTGAGTGCAAAAGGATTTGCACTCACAAAGTGGGGAGTAGCTGGCTTGTTACGGCGGTTACTACCCCAAACCAAATAAGCCTGATACTTCACTTTCAATGCATATCCTGCTTCAACGGCAGGGGAGAAGAAAAACTGATACTACAAGCATATCCAGCATAGCTCCCTGCTTCAACAGCAGGGGAGAAGAAAAACAACCAATAAGGGCTGAATAACACAGTCTGGGTAAAACAAATAAGCATGGGTGTAGCTTGCTTATTGCGGCGGTTACTTCCCCTACTACCCATAACTAATCAAGCTTGATATTTCACTTGGTTGCAGCTCCATCACTGCTCTCTACATTAATGGTGGGGGTGGAAGGGAAATAGAACCAAAGAGCTAAGAGAAACAGATAAGTATGAGAAAAAAATGTGAAGCTTGCTGGGCAGACTGGATGGGCCGTTTGGTCTTCTTCTGCCGTCATTTCTATGTTTCTATGTTTCTATCCTCTGCCTCCTTGATCATGTCCCCATCATTGGAGCTCTCGCAGCTATTGCAGGTAGCAGAAAGCTCCCAAGCCCCAGCCAGCTCCTCAGTCAAACCCAAGGATGGGATTTTGACTGGACCACAGGGAGCATCAGCCAGTCACCTGTACCCAGGGCAACGGACCCTCCGATCGGGGACAGGCTACGATTCTTTGCGAACTAGTGGCCAAGTGTAATCTCAGACCAGTGGGTTCTGTCCATCTTCCGGGAGTACCAATTAAATCTATTGGGTGTCCCGCCAAATTGCCCTCTGTGTCCATTTTGGGGGCCAGTGGTGCATTAGGAAGCACTACTGACGGGAGCCCTCCTCCCTCTTATCGGCCAGAGCGGTTGAGCCCATCCCACCACAGCAAAGAGGGCAGGGATTTTACTCCAGGTATGTCCTGATTCCAAAGAGAACAGGAGGACTTCATCTCATCCTAGACCTGAGGGCCTTGAACAAATTGCTAAAAAGAAAAAAGTTCAAGATGGTTTCCCTGGGCACCTTGGTCCCCCTTTTGCAACCTACAGGATGTCTGGTCACAGGAAGTATCTATGATTTGTAGAAGGAGAACAGCACTTCCGGTACCGAGTGTTGCCCTTCAGACTCATATCCACCCCACAGGCCATCACAAAATTCCTGGCTGTGGTGGTGGCACACCTCTGTGGATTTAGGAGTGCATGGATTCCCTATTTGGGCAATTGGCTGGTCAAGAGCACAGTTCAGACAGGAGCTACCAGGTCCATGCGCTTGACCATTCAGGTGTTGGAGTCACTAGGGTTCATTCTTAACTACCCAAAATCCCATCTCAGTCACCTCAATTGGACTTCATCGGAGCCCTACTAAACTGCTCAGGCCAAGGGCTTTCTGCCATGCCAGAGGGCTGTCGCAGTAGCAGCCGTTGCAGCAGAAGTTTAACAGAACCAGCAGGTTTTGGCTTGGCATATGTTTAGGTTGTTGGGCCACATGGCCACGACTGTCTGTTACAACCCTTGGCATGCTTACACATGCGCAGAGCCCAATGGACGCTGAGATCTCAGTGGCGGCAAGCCATGCAGAACCTCCAGGGTCGCATCCAAGTCACCCTGTCCCTCCGGGACTTCTTGTCCTGGTGGCGGGTACTTTCCAGTTTGGAACAGGGAATCTCCTTTCAGAGTCTTCCCACTCAAATTTTGTTAACCACGGGTGCATCTAGGCTGGGATGGGGGCGCTTAAGTGGATGGGCTTGGCACCCAGGACTTTTAGTCCGCTCAGGAATGTTCATGTCAAATCAACTTCCTGGAGCTCTGGGCAATCATATGCACGCTATGAACTTTCAGAGATTGGCTATCCAACAAAGTTGTCCTGATCCAGACCGACAACCAAGTAGCCATGTGGTATATCAACAAGCAGGGAGGCACGGGATCACACCTCCTATTGGGCCGATACAGTAAGACGCGCAGGAGAGCTGGCGAGCGCCCAGGCCACTCTCCTGGGCATGCGATTCAGTAAAGAAACATATGCAAATTAGGGCCCGCAGTAAAAGGAGGCGCTAGGGACACTAGCGCGTTCCTAGCACCTCTTTTGACAGAAGCGGCGGCTGTCAGCGGGTTTGACAGCCGACGCTCAATTTTACTGGTGTTGGTTCTCAAACCCGCTGACAGCCACGGGTTCGGAAAACAGACGCCAGCATAACTGAGCGTCCGTCTTCCAACCTGCAGGCCGCGGACAGATTTTTAATTTTTTTTTTTAAATTTAATTTTTAAAAAATTTTTGGGGCCTCCAACTTAATATCACTATGATATTAAGTCGGAGGGTGTACAGAAAAGCAGTCTGGTACTGTATGAAATTAACGCCTGCCTTTGGCAGGCGTTAATTTCTGAAAGTAAAATGTGTGGTTTGGCTGCACATTTTACTTTCTGTATCGAGCGGGACTAACTAATAGGCTCATTAACATGTATTTGCATGGTGCGGGCGCTGTTAGTTTCGGGAGGGTTGACCGGGCGTTTTCCATGCGCGATTACCCCTTATTGTATAAGGGGTAAAAATAGTTCGTCAAAAACGCGCGGCCAAACAGGGGCTAACAGTGCGCTCAACCTGAGCGCACTTTACTGCATCGGCACGTATGTCAGGAAGCAGTCCAGATCTGGTCGTGGGCCCTGTCCCATGGGATGGTGCTCAGGGCTATGTACCTGGCCGGGACAGAGAACATGGTAGCGGACAGTCTTGAGTTGTGTCTTCACACCTCACGAGTGATCCGGGACCCGAAGATAGCGAATCAGATATTCAGGCTCTGGGGAAGCCTGGATGTAGTTCTGTTCACATCCCCCTGCAACAGGAAGGTGCCTCAGTTCTGCTTCCTGGACAGGACATATGGCAAACCAGCCTCAGATGCCCTTGCCACCATTGGGGCAAGGGTCTTCTGTATGTATATCTTCAGATTCCCTTAGTGGCGAAGACTCTCTTGACGTTTTGTGAGTACAAAGGGACGGTGATTCTTATAGCCCCTCATTGGCCGAGACAGGTCTGGTTTCCACTCTTTCAGGAACTGTCCAGCTGGAGACTGATTCAGTTTGGAGATTTCCCAGATCTCATACACAGGATCGAGGGAGGTTGCGGTATCCCTCCCTCCAGGCCCTGTCACTCACAGCCTAGATGTTAAGATGTTAATTCTGCAGCTGCTTGATATTTCGGAAGATGTGTCTCAGGTCCTAGTGGCTTCTGGAAAAACCTTCACTAGAAAGTCCTACACACTGAAGTGGAGGAGGTTTTCTGTGTGGTGCGAGAAGAAGGCCCTAGATCCGTTCTCCTGCCCCACACAAAAACTGCTTGATTTACCTTCTACACCTTTCAGAGGCTGGCTTAAAAACCCACTCCGCCAGAGTTCATCTTAGTGCAGTTGGCGCATACCACCACAGGGTAGATGGTTTGCCCATCTCTGTACAGCCTATAGTTGGTACTTTTATGTGGGGTCTGTTTAGCCCCCCTCCTGTCTCACCTCTGAGGTAAAAGTAACAGAAAGCTGCTCTGAGCTAAACCTTCGAGGAGTTTGTCTAACTTTTCTTTTAATTTGTGCTGTTATCTGAGTCTTGATAACAGGAAGAAATAAACCACACAGATATAAAATTTAAATGTTTACAAATGGAATTAAATTTATTTAGCAGACAGCAAGCACAAGGAACAAGAAATAAATTGTTAAAATCTCAAGTAGAGTTGTCCCTTTCTTCCTGGGTAGAGACTGGCTGGACCCGCGCAAAGCACGAGGTGCCTGGAACCAGTTTACCTTCCTTCTTTATGTACTGGCTATCTGGTAGGCTTCCCTTCACTGCCTTTGTTCCACTCCCTGCAATTCAGCCCGAACCAGTTTAATCTGGTTTCTTACCCCTGTCGTCACTTTTTCCTTCAGAATTTGCTTTAGTTTTGGTTTTACTGGGAATGCCAGCTTGTAAGTTTCTGTTTACTTCACTTTCTTCCTATCTAAGGGTTAATCCAAAGAGACCTGTTCATTCTGGCTGCTAGTCCAGTGCACTTACGTCCTCCAGATCTCCTGGTTTTCCATACGTTGCCATAACATTGTCCTTAGTTGAAAATGTCCCTTATTTTTATGCTTGGTTCTTATTACTGTCCAGTGGAGTAGGGCTGGCCAGCCTCTGCCTCACATGGTTCAGTGCTATGGACTCATACAGTTCCATACATTTCTATAGGTCTGCTTCAGTTGAAACCTCCCATAGGGCCTCCTGCTGTGTCTTGGGACCCCCAAAGTGACTTTAGCTCAGCTTGTGAACCTGTGACCTGAAGTACCTGACCAGGAAGTCATATTTTTTGTGGTGGTCACTTCAGTGAGCTCCAGGATTTAGTGACTTATTCACCTTATACCAAGTTTTATCATGACAGGGTGGTCTTGTGTATGAACCCGAAGTTCCTGCCTAAGGTGCTAACGGGCTTCCATCTTAACCAGTCATTTTTCTTTCCCAAGCCCCATTTGCACCAAGGCAAACGAGCACTGCACAGTTTTTGGACTACAGCCTTAGCCTTGTACCTGGAGTGGACAGAAGCCCTTAGACAGTCCACCCAACTTTTTATTCGTTTTGACAAGCAGGATGGGTGTTGCTCTTGCCAAACAAACACTATCCAATTGACTAGTAGATTGCATCTTCTTCTGTCATGCCCAGGCGGGACTGGTTCTTGAAGGTCATGTCAAGCCTCTTTCTGTCAGAGCCATGGCAGTGTCGGTGGCCCACTTGCGATCCTTTCCTGTGGAGTAGATCTGCAAGGCTGCAACATGGAGTTCTGTCTACATGTTCACATCTCACTATTGTCTAGATATGACGGCCGACATGACAGTAGGTTAGGCCAGTCTGTTTTCAGGAACCTATTCAAGGTGTAGAACCCAACTCTCCCTACCTAGGGCCCATTGTTTGAGTTGAGGCTGTCTCCCCCTCTGTTCCCAACAGCACCAGTGTTGTGCCCGTTGGCACCTGGTTGGGTGACTGTTGGTCCCCTTTTGTGTTGGGGAGCAGCATGTAGCTAGGGATTTACCCTTGTGTGAGGACTACCATTCTGCTTGTCCTTGGAGAAAGCAGAGTTGCTTACCTGTAACAGGTGTTCTCTAAAGATAGCAGGATGTTAGTCCTCACGAAACCCCACCACCACCCTACGGAGTTGGGTTTCTCCTATTTTTGTTTTAATCGTAATTATATGTTACGAGACTGAAGAGGGACCTCGAGTAGATGCATGGTTTAGGGCATGCTGGGCATGCTCAGTGTACCTAGCCAAAGTTTCTATAAACTTTGACACACGTTTTCCGCAACGGGCTCCATCTGATGATATCACCCATGTGAGGACTAACATCCTGCTGTCCTTGGAGAACACCTGTTACAGATAAGCAACTCTGCTTTCTCTGGTTCATAGCCTGCTGCTCTAACCAATAGCATGCTACTACGTACTTTTCTTAATTTCTCTGAAGATTTCTATAAAGATATCACACAAGAATGTTCACAGGCATCACATAAAGCTTTTGCCAAGTCATAGAATTTTCTAATGTCAAAGATCCTATGTGGTCATTGTCTGATTCCAGGTCATTGGTAGCTTTCCATTCCATTGACACTGACACATGATTAATTCCTTCTTTTTATATCCAGCAGGCAATGAGGTCATACAAGAAGAGAAGAGGGAGGAGAATCATGAAGAACTCCCTATAGTACCGACACTTATACCAAGACACTCAGGAAATGTCTGTGAGAATCTTTCCCAGAGAACTGAGGGAGGAGACACGAGCCAAAGTCAGCAGGAATTGGAGAAGAAGCAGCGAGACCCTGCAGGAAACTCACTGGATGGAGTCACTGCATGTGAGAGAAGTGATAGGGAGGTCACAGACATTCCTGAGCTCCAGAGACACCTGAGAACTGAGAGACCCTTCCAGAGTAATAACAGTGACCAAATGACTTCTGACCTCCACCAGAGAGAGGAGAAAGGGAAGAAATCCTTTCAGTGTGACTCCTGTGGGAAAACCTTTGGTAGGAAATGTCATTTTGTATTGCACCAGAAAACCCACACAGGAGCAAGAAGACACTTGAGAGCAGAGAGACCCTTCCAAAGAAATAACAGTGATCAAATGACTTCTGACCTCCAGAAGAGAGAGGAGGAAGGGAAGAAATCCTTTCACTGCGACACCTGTGGAAAAACCTTTGGTAGGAAATGTCATTTTGTATTGCACCAGAAAACCCACTCAGGAGCAAGACCTTTTCCATGCTCTCAGTGTGGGAAATGTTTCAAACAGAAGTTAACCCTGAAATTACATCAGAGAATCCACACTCAAGGGAGCACTTTCGCTTGTATTGAATATAATAAAAATTTTTCTAGCAGGGAATCCTTAGTAATACATCAAAGAACACACACAGGAAAGAAAACCTTTTATTGCCCTCCAGATGGGGAATCTTACAGCTCTGAGTTCTCTTTATTAAATCACCAGAAAATAGAAACAGAAGAGAGAACATTTTCATGTTCTGAAAGTGGAGAAGAAAACATTCAAAAGCAAGACCTAATAATAAACCAGACAACACAAAGAGAAGAATTATTCATGAGTAATGATAGTGACAGAAACATCAGTCAGAAAGAAAACTTCACAGGCCAACTAGGAGAGAGAGCAATTTCAAGTAGTGAATGTAATAAAAGCTTATGTGAGGGGAAAGTCTTTTTAAGAGAGACAAAAAAACGTACTGGTGAGAGACCATTGAGTTGTATTCAGTCTGAAAAAAGCTTCAATAGGAAGGTTAACATCTCGCAACAGAAGAAAATCCCCAAAGAAGAAAGTCAGTTTATATGCACAGTGTGTGGTGAAAACTTCAGTCCAAAGAGCAAACTCATAAGCCATCAGAGAATCCACACTGGACTGAAACCATTTACATGTACTGAATGTGGTAAAAGTTTCAGTCGGAAGGAAAATCTGAAACGCCACCAGAGAATCCACACAGGAGAAAAACCATTTACATGTAGTGACTGTGGTAAAAGTTTCAGTCAGAAAGAACATCTCAAATGTCATGAAAAAATCCACACTGGAATGAAACCATTTACATGTACTGAATGTGGTAAAAGCTTCAGTCTGAAGTTATCGCTCATAAGACACCAGAGAATTCACACTGGGGAAAAACCATTTAAATGCATTGAATGTGGTAAAAGCTTCAGTCAAGAGAGGACTCTCATTTGGCATCAGACAATCCACACTGGAGTGGAAACAATTCCATTTACTGTGTGTGGTAAAAGCTTCAGAACAGAGTCTGCAATCAACCAGTGAAGCCACACAGGAGACAAACCATTTCTATGTACTGAGTGTAATAAAAGCTTTAGGTCAAAGGGAGGACTCAGAATCCATCACAGAATCCACAAAGGAGTGTACTGAATGTGGCAAATGTTTCAGTCAGAAGGAAAGCATCAAATGCTACCAGTGAATCCATACTGGAGAAAAAACATTTACTTGCAGTGAGTGTTGTGAAAGCTTCAGGCAGAAGATATTTCTCATATGGCATCAGAGAATCCACACTGGAATTGAAACAAGTCCATGCATTGTGTGTGGTAAAAGCTTCAGAAAAAAGGCAGACCTTGCAAGCCACTAGAGAAGTGTCATAGGAGTCAAATGCAATTCACATGCTCTCACATAATTTTGGAATTGTAGACTGACTTGATAAAGATATTAAGAATTGTAAGCAAGAAAAATAAAACTTTTCCATATCCATCAAATAATCTGTGAGTCAGTATATGCTGAAATTGTACATTCCAACAGCTGAAGGTGGTGTGGGCCTTTCAGATGCAAACACTCAAAAAGTGCTGAAGTATGAAAGTGAATGGCCAAAATTGGTCTCCATCCTTAAGCTTGGATAATTGTTACAATGAGTAGAAGGAATAAGTGAGACTCTACCAGTACATGAGGGAAAAGGAGCAAGGAATTTTCAAAATAGCAAAATCTTTGTAAATATAGTGGCAAATACAAAGAGATATTTCAGAAACCCCACATGGATCAAAACTTGACAGGAATGGTCCTGGAATGGTGAGTTCAAACATAGAGATGAGAGATTGATAATTGCAGCACAGGATAGTGGATTATTCAGTCTGAAAAATATTTCAGTAGGAAGACAGATCTTTTACAACAGTAGAAAATCTCCAAAAAAAGAGTCAATATTTATTTACTGTACATAGTGAGATCTTCAATCAAAAGTGCAAACTCATAATCCACCAGGGAATCTACACTGGAGAGAAACAATTTTAATGTAGTGAATATGCTGAAAGCTTCAGTAATAAGATATCTCTCTTAAGGCATAAGAGAATCCATACTAGAATGACATGCAGTTCATACATTCATATAATTTTGGAATTGTAGAATGGCCTGATAAATATATTAGTTGAATGCAAGAACAATAAAACTCCATTGGTCTCCAGCCTTAAGCTTGGACAATTGTTATGAGTGGAAGAAATAAGTGAGAACAATGGAATTTGCAAAACAATAGAAAAATCTTTGTAAAGAATCGGATCAGCAAACAAACAGGCCGATACAGCAAGGGCGCGTAAGAAAAAGTGCGACAGTGCCGCTCGATACAGTATTTAAATGGCATGCAAATGCAAGCCGCGTCCAAAGCACGTCCATGAAGCACAATTCATTTTACTGTATAGAGCGCTATACAGCGCCTTTACAGTATCCTGGGTGCGCTGGTACCTGTCATTTCAAATGACATTTGAAATGACAGGTACCAGGAAGTGGATGGTTCTCCTACGCTCGGGCATCGGGGATTGCCAGTCCTTTCTCCCCCCCTCCAGAAGCAAGGTGCAGGGCAAAAATCGACTCGACATGTTATTAAAGCAAATAGAAATTGTAACAAAAGTAAACTTACTGCATGCTTCCAGCAGCCCCAGGCCTCTCTCCCCTCCTCCCGAGGCGCCCACCGCGGCTCCCCTGCCTCCCGGGGGCAGCTGGCGGCGAAAGCGGCTTCCAGCAGCCCTGCCGGTGAAGGTGCATGAACGCACGTCCAATTTGGGCGCTCAAGCAGCGAAGGCGCATGAGCGCACGCCGTGACCTGAGCACGCGGATGGATGTCCGAGGTCACGGCGTGCACTCATGTGCCTTCGCTGCTTGAGCGCCCAAATTGGACGTGCGTTCATGCATCTCCCCTCCTCCCGAGGTGCCCACCGCGGCTCCCCTGCCTCCCAGGGGCAGCCGGCACAGAAAGCGGCTTCCAGCAGCCCCACCGGCGAAGGTGCATGAACGCACGTCCAATTTGGGCGCTCAAGCAGCGAAGGCGCATGCCGTGACCTCGGACGTCCATTCGGGCGCTCAGGTCACGGCGTGCGCTCATGCGCCTTCGCTGCTTGAGTGCCCAAATTGGACTTGCGTTCATGCACCTTCGCCGGCGGGGCTGCTGGAAGCCGCTTTCGCCACCGGCTGCCCCCGGGAGGCAGGGGAGCCGAGGTGGGCGCCTCGAGAGGAGGGGAGAGAAGACTGGGGCTGCTGGAAGCATGCAGTAAGTTTACTTTTGTTACAATTTCTATTTGCTTTAATAACATGTCGAGTCGATTTTCGCCCTGCGCCTTGCTTCGGGAGGGGGGAGAGAGGACTGGCAATCCCCGAGGCCCGAGCGTAGGAGAACCAGGCCCGAGTGTAGGAGAACCAGGCCACACCATGTTACTCGCTTGCTCCAACCCACCCACTTATTTGACTGGAGCCTGCCTATTGCTGTCACATCCCTCTAATGCCAGGGTCAGGGTAGGCGGTAAATTAGCGGGTTAAAGACGCGGCAAAACAGTTGGTTAAAAAGGCGATAATCAGGCCGCACGTTACTGTATGGGAGGGAATAGCTAATCCGATCATTTACATATCATATACATGCCGCGGGCGGAAAGGGATACGTGTCGATTTAAAGAAGCAGTAAAGATTGGTAAAAACGGATAGTGAATCGCGGGTTAGACTTACACGGCCAAATTGTGGATAGAAAGCGGGTTAGAAACAGGGTAACCGCGGCCGCGCTTTACTGTATCGGCCTGAAAGAAAATCAATTGACAAAAGCACAAATATAGTGGGAGATACAAAGAGTTACTTCAGAAACCCCACATGGATCAAAACCTGACACAGGAATGGTCCTGGAATGGTGAGTTTAAACACAGAGATGAGAGAGTGATAAGTGCAGCACAGAATATTGGATGGTTCACAGCCAGCAGAAAAAATAACTGGTAAAACAGACATACGCAGGGTCTATAAAACAGAACTAGAAATGGTTACAGTCCCACTTTGCTGCTGGATGTCCACAGCTAATTCGAGAAGGTCTGTATTCTGAAAGGTGTAATAAGGTGGCATGACTCATCCCCTGAAATTATGTAAACATTTTAACATCGTTGTACAAGGAAAGCACTGGGACCAGGATCGTGAGCGAATTGAGAGAATGAAGACATTGTGGACCCCTGGGACATTCCTATTCCAACTGATAAGAAAACATTGTAGTAAAGGAGAAAAACACAAGAACAGCATTTCTGACAGCTGTCGGTACCAAGCAGCTATTTTGTGGATCATATGGAGAGATGAAAGATCCTTAAGTAACAAAATATGGAATTGGAGATCAAGAAAATTTGGCAGAAAGAAACAGAAATACTCCCAAATTTATAGGGTAGCACTGCTCTGATTAAGAAGAATTTTCAACTGCATCTTGAAATGTTGCCTGTATAGATATATATATATATATATATATATATATATATATATATATATATATATAAAAACATCAAAAAGAGCACTCCTCCGGTCCTGTATGTCAAATAATAACGTAACAAAAGGAAACCGCCTATGGGATATTTAAATTCAGCTCTACCATTAAAACAAAAAGATAGTAAATAATTCTGTTCTCAATCTATCTCTGTTCTTCTTACTCCTATGCTCCCAGTTGTATTTCCCTGTTTATTGTAACTACAATTCCTGCACCAGTTATTGTTGCTTGAGTTCTCTGTACAATGCACGCCCTGTTAAATGTAAACCGGTTTGATGTGACCCTTGGTCATGAAAGCCGGTATAGAAAATAGTAAAATAAATAAATAAATAGTCACAGAAGATGCAGAGACATGATATCTTACATCCCATGAGGCTTTATATTTGTTGAAAAAAGTTCCTATAGTTCCTGTTTTTTATATCCTTCCCAAGATACACAAGAACATCACACAACCACCCGGAAGACCGATTGTCTCGAGTAGAGGTTCTCTTTTAGAACCATTATCTAAGTTTGTAGACCATTTTTGGCACCTCATGTAAGTATTCAAAAATCTTACATCAGAGATTCGCAAGCGATGATTCAGTTTCTAGAAGGATATACAGAAGATACATCTAAATTGATGATGGTCACTCTTGATGTTGAAGCTTTGTATACCAACATCCCGCAGGACGAAGCTATGGACATAGCTTATGTTTTTTTTGAAGCACGACTCCAAAAGATTCCATCATCGTTCCTTCAGTCATTATTACAGATAGCTTTGACAAAAAACTTTTTTGCCTTTGAGGGCTCGTTTTACCAACAAATTTGTGGAACAGCGATGGGGGGCCACTATGACCCCTGACTTGGCCAATTTATATATAGCACATTTTGAAGACCAGTGGATATATACTAATAATCCTTTCTCACAACATATCGTAGCATAGAAACGCTACATAGATAACATTTTTCTTTTATTGTCCGATATGGTCGAGATTTTTCAACAATTTTTAAATTGGTTGAATGGATGTAACTCCCATTTACATTTCACTGCTGACATTCAAATTAACAGCATTCATTTTTTGGACATAACAATAACCAAGACACCAGAAAGATTTATTACGACCTTGTATCGGAAACCAGTGTCCAGCAATACCTTTTTACATTTTTCAAGTGCTCACCCCCGGCCCTTAAAAGAAAATTTGCTTGTCAGTCAATTTTTTCGAATTAGACGTCTTTGTACAACCTTGACCTTAAGTGCTAGTTTTTCGAATTAGACGTCTTTGTACAACCTTGACCTTAAGTGCTAGATTCCAAGCCAGAGGCTATCCACAACATTGCATTAAACATGCCTATACCAGAGCCAAGTTTTCTCACAGGGAATGGTTATTCTTACCATGCTCAGCTGACACTGATGATATCCTAACTTGCGTATTACCTTTTTCTTCAATGATTCACAAAATTAAAAATATTATTTTCAACAATTGGCATATTCTCCAGCTACATCGAGAATTCCATGATACTCCAAGGTTTACATATACCTGAGGGACCAATTTGCAAGATAAGTTGGTCCATTTGTAACCGTCTCTTTTTAGTCAGTAAGGAGGTCCAGACAACTGATCCGTAAAGATAGACTTTTATTGCCAGCAAGATGCAGCTAAGACAAAGGCTCAGTACAACTGCATGCCCCTCCCCTCCAGGAGCAGACTCTTATGCACTTTACAGTTCTTATCTTTTACACATGCGTTCTAAGCATTGCTGAGCAAGCATATTCCGGCTGAAGGGGCTACTGACCCCCTCCCTAGACACCCTGGAACTTTCGTGAAACTTCTCCCATGTTCTGCAGGAGAGGCTGCTGGGACTTGCAGTTCTGGAAAGGAATTCGCGAGTCTGCAGTAATACAGCCCATCACATAATACATCCATTGTTCTAATCTAGGTTACAGCAGTGAAAGCTTATCAGAGAATAAGAACAGCGAAGCCAAAAAAAAATGAAAATGTGCAATGTGCTGACAGAGAGTTTCTCAATGTCCTAATTACAGCTGTATTGCAGACTGTAAGTAAACCCGTCATGAAGCAGGGAATTCTGGTACATGAAGTCCTTTGTCAGGTTGAAGCGTTCAGACCCCTTCATTCCCCCCTTTGATACTTATCATTCTTTATGAAAAGTATCACACCATCACAACGCAACTGTGGAGCTGAAAGAAACAGAAACAAGGAAAATTAGCAATTTGAGTTCTCAGGGGGCCCTAATTTCCCAAACAGTCCGATGGTTTCTTCACGGGTTTGAGACGGATGGGCCCTAATGGCTCCACCCCCCTTTGTAGCCCGAACTTGTCATGTATGGGAAGATGGCCCAGGATAAAACATGAGGATGGTTAAACAGGTTCTATAGGCTCAGAGGAATACATGTACAGTGACAGAAGCTGCGTGGCTGTTTTGCATTCAGCAATGTCCTTCATCACCCGACGAAGGCGGTTTGAGCAAGAAAGGAATAATTCAGGGTCCTAAAAAACAAAACAGAATTAAACTGGCTGGGATAACAAACAAGCTCTTAAATCCACCGATCATGGAAAACCAACCACGGAATCCATTGGTCCAGTCCCAAGCACTATTCCATTGCTGGACAGGGACGTGTGCCATCTTGACCATGCGATCAGTGATGTCTTGGATAACCTTGTTTTGGTCATCTACCTGTAAACAACAATTGGAGAGGTTAAATGTTCCACAAACCCTCCTTCCTGGGCCAGAGGGTAATCTAAAACCAATCTATTCTGGTACACTGCAGTCATAATTTTGGTATTTTGTTTTGCCCAGAGTTTAAGAGCGAAAGCAGTCGTTGGTGATGAGCTCCAGGACTGCCTGAAGCCTGATGATTCGATGCAATTAATACTGCTTGGAAGGGTTCCCGAGTTGCCCCTTTTTGCTGCTTCATCTGCTCTCTGATTTCCTTGACAATAGGGTTTGATTTCCTGGTGTGTGCTTTGCAATGCATTACAGCCACCTTGCGAGGTAGCCAAACTGCGTCTAGTAATTCACGTACTTCTGATGCATTGTTCAATTGTTTTCCCTCTATAATGCTCCATGCACTTGAATTGTAAGGAAGGCATATTTAGAGTCTGTATAGATATTTACAGTTTGTCCTTCTGCCAACTGCAGAGCTCGAGTAAGGGCAATTAGTTCAGCTTTTTGTGCAGACGTTCCTGGGGGAAGAGGTTGAGCCTCAATGATTTCATCTTCGGATACAACAGCATATCCAGCAGAACGTATCTCATGAATGATTTGGCTGCTCCCATCAGTGAATAAAGTCCAAGCTCCTTGCCAGGGTTGATCCCTCAGGTCTGGTCTACTGGAATGTATTGTCATGACTTCTTCACAGTCATGGGCAACTGGTTCAGGTGCCGGCATAAGAGTGGCCGGGTTCAAGTTTTTGCTGTCTTGTATTTGAATTTCAGGAGTTTCACATAACAGAGCTTGATACTTTACAAGACATGAATTAGTCATCCATTTTGGCCCATGAGTTTCTAGTAGTCCTTGGATAGTATGAGGAGTTGTTACGTTCAAGGTTTGTCCAAAAGTTAATTTGACTGCTTCTGGAATTAGTAAGCATGCAGCCGCAATGCTTCGAAGACAACCTGGCCATCCTTTTGCAACATTGTCCATTCCTTTTGACAGATATGCAACAGGTCGTTCCTATGATTCTAGAGTTTGAGTCAATACCCCAATGGCCATTCCTTTCTTTTCATCGACGAATAGATGGAATGGTTTCATTACATCTGGCAATCCTAAAGCAGGTGGTTCAATTAAGGCTTCTTTTAGTTGACGTAAGCTTGCCAGTTCGTTTCCTTCCCATTGGAAGGGTTGAGATTCTGCCTCTTTACCCCGCAACTTGTCGTACAGGGGTTGGGCCATAACAGCATAGTTAGCAATCCACAGCCTACAGTATCCTGCAGCTCCAAGGAACGCCCGGAGCTCTTTCTTGCAAGTGGGTACAGGTTGATCTCTTATAGAACTGGTGCGAGAAATCCCCAGACATCGGGTTCCTCCACGTATTTGGAAGCCTAAATACTCTACTTCCAATTCACAGATTTGCGCTTTCTTTTTACTTGCACGATACCCTTTTGAGTACAACGTCTTTAGCAGCTGAAGAGTGGATACCGCACATTCGAGGTACGTCTCTCGAAACAACAGAAGGTCATCCACGTATTGTATGACTGGCCCATACTTTACTTGATACATCTTTAAATCTTTTGCCAGTTGCTCACCGAACAGCGTAGGTGAGTGCCTAAACCCTTGAGGCAACCGTGTCCATGTGTACTGCTGCTTTACTCCAGTATCTGCATCTTCCCATGTGAAAGCAAAAATCTTTTGACATTCCTCCGCCACCGGGACGGAGAAGAAGGCATCTTTGAGATCAATGACACTGTACCACTTTGATGCAGGAGAGACTTGAGCCAAGATTGAATACGGATTTGGGACGAGGGCTACTAGATCTGCTACTTGACTATTCACTTTTCTTAAGTCTTGTACTGGTCGATAGTCATTAGATCCAGGCTTCTTTACTGGCAACAAAGGGGTGTTCCAAGCAGATCGGATTCGCCGAAGAATGCCCAAATCATACAGTCTTTGCAGGTGTATCTGGATTCCTTGTCTGGCCATATATGGAATGGGGTATTGAGGTTGATTAATCACCTGTGCATTCTGTTTCATCTCTATCCATATGGGGGGTAGCGTCGATAGCTATTCCTCCCGGGTTCTGTTCGAACCATACTTGGGGTACACTATCCATCAGTTGTCTTCGTTTTTGTTGAGGGGGGTGTTGTTTTCATATCGATGTTCGATGGTTCGTTCGACTATGGGAAGATGTAGTCTCCATTCTTCTTGGAGGGGACAGATGAGTATCACTGGATGGTCCCCGAAGGAGGCTTTAACTTCCCCTGTTGGTTGAAATCTCAATGTGGTCTGAGGCTTACACAGCAGGTTCCATCCGATAAGGGATACCATGGTCCCGCCTACTTGTATAGTTCATTCTTTCTGCAGAGGGGCAGTGAGTACCTGACCTGAGGCACCCACTATAGAAACAGTCTCTTTCGTCGGGGGGGCCGATTGGTGCAGTCATGACAGATCGTTGGCCTCTGAGTCCAACAGGCCCCTGATTTTTGTTGTGTTACCCTCTGGTGGAGATCCACGAGGTCAGTGGGGATTCTTCCCTCCCGGTCTCTTCAGGCTGTATGCTCCTTGTCGCCTCCCCCGCCATCTGCCAGTGGGGGTTGTCCGATCTCCTTCCTCCTCGGCCCCTTTGTGTCGGTGCAGGTCCATTTTTGTCGTTAGTATTCACTGCAGGGCTCCCGTATTTCTTTTGCCATTCTTCACAGTCTCTCTTCCAATGGCCTTCATTTTTGCAGTACGCACACTGATTCTTTCCCAAAGGGGGGGGTCTTGTTCCCCCTCCTCTTCGCGGTCTGCCATTGTCTTGGCTCCTTCCCGTCCGCGTGTCCTCGAGAGCGGCGGCTAACAGTCACTTTCTCCTTCATGTCTCTACTTGCTTCTCTCTTTTCTCTTCCACTTCTCTATTTCCACATACTTGGTCTGCTATAGCTTTTAACTGGCTGAGGCTCATGCCCTCAAAGCCTTCGGCCTTCTGCAGCTTCTTTCGGATGTCGGGTCTCTATTATTAAGTTCCTGGTTGCAGGGACGGGCCCTTTTCTTCTCTTCCTGATCCCTGTTCCAATACACCTCAAAATATGATGAAAAGATCACAGTCCATCTGGAAATTGAATAGGTGACCTGCGCCTGGAGGCAAATCAGTTCTGACGAGGCTGAGAAGCTGCAAAACATTGCTTCCTTCATACTTGTAAGTTTGGCATTGGGTTAATTCAATAAAGTCAACCTGGATCTGCAGGCAAGGATCCAGGGGGGGCGCTTTAGGTGTGCAGGAGTGATGATCAAACCCTTGGAAGCCTTGTATCAATTACATTGCAAACACTAAGAACATATGGTAATAGCCAGAGCCCAGCCCCCACCAGTGGTAAAAGAACATAATTGCAATATATATATATATGTGTGTGGGGGCCACTACTTTATCATTTGGGCCGACTCATATTTGCTCTTGTTCCTAATCTTGCATAGTGGCCCCTTCTCTTGCCCACAACTTCCAATAATCCTTATCTTGCGCCTGCCACTGAATCAAAATTTTTAATATTAAGTCTTTGTTTTCTCCGGGTTTTTTTTTTTTTGTTTTTTTTTTTTTACAAACGGCATCCTGTAATTCTCACAGTCAGCGCTGCACATGCTTGGCTGTCTTATCTTGCCAGTTCCTTAAAACAGGGAGTAGCTCTGCATATTTAACTACTGCTAGCCAAAGAAGCAACAAGAAAAACTTTAACAAAGAACCCATTCTTAATCATTTCTCTAAATTTCCCAGAGACAGCTTCAAAATAAACTGCGTCAGCAAAAGGGAGTTCATACTTTATCATGCGTTCCAATGTAACTTTTAAATAACAGATAATATATATGAGACAAGCATTGAAACGCACAGCCATGTTGAATGCACTACGCACTGGCTCAACGTCTTTTTTTTTTTTTTTTTTTTCTGGCTCGATTCCCTCCTCTCTCCTGTAATTATCTCTGCCGTTAACCCTTAACTGCCATCAAGTTCTAAACTTCAACACCAGTAAATGCATTCTCCAGTAATCAAATCAGTATTTTAACTTAACACTGTACATTAATTTGTTGTATAGTAGTCTTGTGCAGCATCTGTAAACCAAAATCTCTTCTTATTAGGGTTTAAAACAATTAAAACAATTAAAAAAATCCCTGGTACATGTGCTTGCAATTCACAGATAGCAGTTACATACATTACAATCCTTAATTAATAATGGGGACTTCCAGTTCCCCATTTTGTGCGCCTGAGCCACCATTACGAGGGCAGCTCCCTCCACTAACTTCTTTGCCCACGACGGAGGATTCTCAATGACTGCAATCCAAGCAGTTATGTACGGTATATCCTCAGGGCAACCCGGATTCCCTTCTTCACTAACTATTTTCTGGACCCTCGTGGCCGTTTGGAAATCGAAAGTTCCTACCGGAGGCCAATTTACACACAAACTGGGCCACCTATGGGTGCATCGTTGAATCATTCCGGGTTTAGTACATTTATGTCTATCGAACACTTCACTATAGTGTTCCGTCATGACTTTTAATGGAGTCGAACCGCCCCCTCCCATCAGGATAGAATTCACAGACAAAGGAGGGAAGGGAAGACGGATAGGTAAGGGGTCCGTATCCGTCAGACACAAAAGGGTCACTTTCACACAACAAGAAACCTATTCCCACTATCGTATGCGTTACTTCTTTTTCCTCTTTTTATGCGCGTGGCTTTCGGAATGCAATTCCTACCAAACCACCGCTTGGGGTGTGATCAAAGCCCCCTCGGTCCCCTCACGGATGGACCGGTTATTTGCTACTCTTTTAGCTATTCTTCACTTTTCCCATCATTCCCTTAATACTCGCCTGCAGGGTTCTTCCGAACGTCATGAAAGCCTTCTTCCCAGATCACCAGCCCAAAGGTCTCAGAGGATCTCCGTGGAATGACCCCCTCAGATACCTGATCACTGAACTCAGCGGTGGCCACTCACCAGGCAAGTCTGGGGGATCACTCCGCCACAAAATCCCCTGGACCAACTGGGGGGCTAAAATAGCGTCCCCGGTACCTCCTGGCTGAGGCTCGCCAAATGTAACCGTCTCTTTTTAGTCAGTAAGGAGGTCCAGACAACTGATCCGTAAAGATAGACTTTTATTGCCAGCAAGATGCAGCTAAGACAAAGGCTCAGTACAACTGCATGCCCCTCCCCTCCAGGAGCAGACTCTTATGCACTTTACAGTTCTTATCTTTTACACATGCGTTCTAAGCATTGCTGAGCAAGCATATTCCGGCTGAAGGGGCTACTGACCCCCTCCCTAGACACCCTGGAACTTTCGTGAAACTTCTCCCATGTTCTGCAGGAGAGGCTGCTGGGACTTGCAGTTCTGGAAAGGAATTCGCGAGTCTGCAGTAATACAGCCCATCACATAATACATCCATTGTTCTAATCTAGGTTACAGCAGTGAAAGCTTATCAGAGAATAAGAACAGCGAAGCCAAAAAAAAATGAAAATGTGCAATGTGCTGACAGAGAGTTTCTCAATGTCCTAATTACAGCTGTATTGCAGACTGTAAGTAAACCCGTCATGAAGCAGGGAATTCTGGTACATGAAGTCCTTTGTCAGGTTGAAGCGTTCAGACCCCTTCACATTCTGCCTCCTCCATACGACATCAATCCACTTCAATAGGTTAACATAAAGCATGTGGTTCTTGTTCGGTCTGCCACATAATGATTCAAACATCCGCTATATTTTTTTCTAGATTAAACTTCATCTTGATTTTTTAAGCAAATGACAGATTGTTTATCCATAGGCATCATTTATCTTATACAATGTCCTTGCAATCTTTGGTATGTGGGGAAGAAGAAATGATCCTTAAAAACCCGCCTTATAGAGCATTGCTGTTGCTTAAACAAAGGTCGACTTACTGCACCACTGGTTTCTCATTGTTTAGAGCAGTCTCATGCTTTCGATATATTAAAAGCGTGTGTACTAGAGCAACTCAACCCAACATGGCAAGGAGGCGATTTTAATGCTGTTTTGTTGCAGGCGGAACAGCGCAGGATCTACCGTCTGGATACAGTAAATCCTGCCGGGTTAAATACAGCCTTAGATTTGCATGTTTTCTTGTGATTGCCCTCCCGTTTTTTGAAATACTTTGTTGTCTGTTGCCTAGGCGTCACGACATTTGGACGCCATGACTTCATTACATAATTCAGTCACAGGCTATTTAATTCTGACAACTTGTTTTATGTGGTCTCTGTCCTGCTTCTGGAGAACTGTTGTGAGACTCGGCGTCCGAACAGAGAAGGTTGTCTCTCCATCTACAGGAAGTTGTTATAATGTTTTCTGTCTATTACACGTCTGATCAAATGTTTATTACCTTTACAGATACCTTTCATAAATGTTGTCACTCGCCCCTGAGGATGCTATGTGCTTCGTAGCGAAACACCGGCCACTGTCGGGTTAAGAGTGCAAGCTAGTTCTATTCGGGACAGACAGATACATTACAATTCCTTCATAAAAATTAATTTTGATACTCAAGCTTTTCGCTGTCAAGAGCCGCAAATGATTAATAAACTGGACGTTTCTACTTTGGGTAAGAACACGTCGTCAGGCTTGCTGATGCAGCATCTTTAAACAAATATATTTTTTCTTACATGGGTGAAATTAGCCCCTTTTTGTTTTGATGGTAGAGCTGAATTTAAATATCCCATAGGCGGTTTCCTTTTGTTACATTATTGCTTGTATATATATATTACAGCCTGTGAACTCCAGGAGGCAGCTGTCTTTGGCACATTGCAAGCATTAAGAAAAGTATTAGCAGTAAATTTGAGAGATTGAGCTCATTCCCAACTTGCTATGCATTATGAAGGAGGTTCATGCCTGTTAAAGTATGTGCAAACCCCTGAAAGAAACCATTTACTTGTCCTGATTGTGAATACATTTTTCAGAAATCACAGATAAGTCTTCCAATGGATTCATACAAGGGATAAAGCAGAGTATTTAGGTATAACTGACAGCATCAACAGATCCCAATACTCAAACAGTGCTGCAGTATGGAAGTAAATGGCTAAAATCTGTCTCCGTCCTAAGCTTTGACGATCATTTCTGTGAGTGAAAGGAGTAACAAATTACCAGCACATGATGGAAAAGATTGAATGGAATTTGTAAAATGAGAGAAAAACCTCTTTAAAGAATCTGACCAGCAGATGAGGAAAATCAATTTTCACAAGCATAAATATAGTGAGAAATACAGAGAATGCTTCAGAAATCTCATGTGCATCAAAATCTTGACTTAGGAGGTTAGACTTGAAGAAAAGCACTGGGATCACGACCTTAAGAGAATTGTATAGAATGAAGAATTTGTGATGATGTGGACATTCCTATTCCAATGGATAAAAAGCTCAGTGCAAGAAAACTGGAGCTTGTGGAAAAGGAGAAAAGCTCAATAACAACATTGCTGATAGGAGTTGGTAACAAGTAACTATTCTGTGGTTAAGATGGAGAGAGAGAAGATCCTCAAGCATCAAATGATGCAATCTGACACCAAAACAATGTGACAGAGAGATCCAGAAATGATCCCAATTGTATTGGCTACCAGTGCCCTGATTAAAAAGAACCATCAAGCCCATCTAAACATGTTACCTGTGCATATACCATCTTATGAACTTCAGGAATGAGCTCTCGTTGGCACAATGCAAGTATGACATAGTTTAGTACTGAATATGAATAACTGAGCTCATTCCCAACATACCCAAGGTTTACAAGTAAGGGTCATGCCTGTCCAGGAATGTGCAAATCAAACCTCTTTGGAGACCGTACCCTAGTAGGGATAAAACATTTTTATGTCTTGAGTGGGACAAGAGTTTCACTCAACTCCCACACCTTAAAAGGCATCAAATGTTCCAGTCAGAAAATTAATAGAACAGAGCGACTCTTGGTATTCCTTGCTTAGTACTTTCACTTGGTACAAAATCTACAGCAAATGTCAGCAAGGTCACTATTACTATTTAAGAATGATAAAACAGAAAAAGATAAATGCACACATCACCCAGGATATAAAGGTTCTGAGCCTCAGCAGCGGAGGTAATGATGGTGGCGGTGACAGTGCAGGATCTTCAGGTGCAGATCCCATCCCTGCCACATTTATAGGCCCTGGGGAACCTGCTCAGGGACCCACTAAATCAGGAAAGAGTCCATGGAAGTTAATGAAAGAATGGGCGAGGGCTGTGAATCTCTGAGGACATGAGGCCACACAAAGACAGCCTACCAGAAACTGAAAGAAATAATAGCATCACATGAAAAGCTGCAATAAAGTAACTGATGCTAATTACGATCTGTTGTTGAAGAAAAAAAAAAAAGAAAGATAACTACTATAGAATAATTCATACGAGTACATTTTTGCTTAAAAATTAAAACAAATTATAATTGACTGTAAAATGTTCTAAGTTTAATTCTTCTTCTTTGTGCTTGGAATAGACTTCCTGAATTGGTGTGTTAGGCTCCCTATTGCCTTATTTGAATCTTGTCTAAAAACTCACCATTCTGAGGCTGCTTTTTAAATCTTTAACCCTTGATTGTCCTGATTACAGGCTCATTAATTTTAAACTACTTTCTTAATAAAAGAAATTCTCAGTCACTCTTGCCCTGTCTGTCTTGATTAGACTGTAAGCTCTATTGGGCAGGGACAATCTCTTATAGGTTTTTGTGCAGTGCTGCAGACATCCAGTGGTGTTATAGAACTGTTCGGCAGTAGCAGAAAGGCGAAATCTCTTGCAGAACAAATAAAGAACCAGAGAACTGTTGTCACACCGAGCCCAGACTCTGTCACATTCCTTAGGGAGTTTGGGTTTTTTTCTGTCAATGGTAGGGAAAGTTGGGTGACACTTCATAAAGTAGAAACTGAGGACGTTAAGTCTGTTGTGGGCATTTTAAAAAATGCACACTCTGCTCTTCACCCATGCCTTTTTTTCTGTAATTTATCTGCTTAGAGATGACTTTTTAGAAATTCTTATCCAGTTAATTAATCAGTCATTAAGTGAGGGTATAATTCCAATTTCATTAAACAAGCGTATGTGCGCCCTGTACTAAAAAAAGAGGTTTACCTTGCCTTCTAGATATTGACTAATTTGCAGTCTTCTGAAGCTGTTGGAGAATGTGATGTGTAGTCCATTTAATAATTTGTTGATAGGGAATATCTTACGTTGCTGTCAGTGCGGGTTTTGCAAAAATCACAATACTGAAACCTTTGAGAGCTTGACTCCCAGTGGAGCAATTGTAGCAGTTGGTTTAGATGTTTCTTTAGCTTACGCTCATCTACGTTAGCCGGGGGTGTAGCAATGGTTCCAGTCTTAGGTGAGAGGAAACAGTGAGTATGGATGAATGAGAAAAGTCTGAATGCTGTGGCTCACGATACGGGGGTCCCTATTGTCTGCTGCTCTCTTGAATGTCTCTCTCCAGCCACTTTGGTTACTGATTGACCAGCGTGGGATAGAGTTCAGGTGATATGGAGAAGAGTTATCAGTGCTGATGGGTTTTATTACGCATTGCCTTACTGTATATATATTACAGCCTGTGAAGCTCTTTGATATGTTATAACTATCAAGAAGAGTGTTTGTAAATTTGAGATATTGAGCTCATTCCCAATGCTATCAAAATGTGCATGATGTGCACCAAATGCCAATAAAAAGCAGAGCATTTAAAACTTTTGTGACATTAGTGGAACAGATCCTGATTCCAGATTCCTGATTAGTAATGCAAATGGAGCTACCCTTTGCTAGCCAACAATAAAAACCCCCCTTCCCCATTCCCCCTCTGAAATACTACAGGCAGTATTAGTTTCCTCAACTTGCTTAAATATTATTTAATTCCTCAGCGGTTTTGGAGAGCAGCAGGCTATAAAGTGTAGAATTAAACCCTCTACCCTTATAAGGAGAAAGAACTAATGGTTAAATAGTGAGTGGTAAGCTGTTGACAGAGAGAATTCTTAATCGATGATTCAGTAAAAATTCCCTTCAGTTAGAAGAAGTGAAACACTGAAATGGTATCACAACTTCCTCATCTCCTTTCCATCAAATAACAGACCCAAGATCTTCCAGTTAGGAAATTCTTTAAGATTAAAACTGTTGCAGACCCTGTGGATCATCCCATAATGGAAATAATGGAGCTAGAACTGATGAAATGTGGGGCTGGCTATTAACTTGTGCCAACTAACTAAAATAGGACCAATGAAATCCATTGCCGCATATGTAACCTCTGACTTTTAGAGGATATCCAGGGCGATAATAAGTGACCTTGTTTCCTAGCCCACGCTACTTTTGATGCCATCCATGCTTTGTCAGTCGGACTGCTATTCCACAGTGGTAGGCAACCTTTTTGAAGTGGTGTGCCAAGATTTAAGTTGGGGGTCCTTGAGTATCACAAGCCTCTCGGCATCCTAATCCACCAGATTCCTTTCGCAGAACACTTGAATATTTTAATTGACAATGTACAGTTAAAATGTTCAAGTTATGTAGAAATATGATTGACATGGATATGTTTTTCCTCACCTAAAAACAAGATTATACAAAGGAGAAGAGAAAAATTCCTCTCATTCCTTCCACCTTAATACACCCCTCCCCCATGAGGAAAAGAGAACAGGGCCAGGCTGCAATAGATCCCTACATAGAAACTACACGCTAGCTGAATGCCTTACCTCAGTCACATGTGCAGAATCTCACCAAATACAGAATAAAGTGACCATAAAAAAAAGTATAAATGGACAAAAACTGAAATGGAAACTGCAACAAGCCCGATTCTGAATGCAGTTCAACAATGGAAAAAAAAAACCTTACCATTCTTCATAAAACATCAAAATTAAGAAATATAAAACATCAATCATAATAGTAAAGCCATACCAATAAAAAAGAATAAATATTTCAAAACAACTGACAAATAGAATAACATCTAATAATTCAAAACTTGTATACAAATTTTTTTATATTTCCAAATACCAGCCCAGGGATTGTGCAGGTAGTACCGTGGCACAGGAGTTTATGCTCTCGAGCGTACGTCTGCGCTTGCAACACTTTGTCATAAGAACTGTTTTGAGCATACATGATACAAAGAATATAGCTTTCCATACTTTCACATAATCTGTAATCACTGTCAGTGTGTTTTTATTGTTACGATCTTGCTCGTGGAGCCCATCCCGCGAGCAGGCCCTTCACTCACCTGACACACTGCCAACGCCGCAGTGCTCCTCCACGTGGCCCAGGCCGTAGCTGACGCCATCGTCCTTCACTCTTGTGGCAGGAGCCGCCGCCGACTTCATCTTTGCGGCCCCAAGCCACCGGCGGGACACCGCTCTTTTGCGGCCCTGGAGCCACCGCCTGACATCTCCTCTCCACGGTAGGAAGCCATCTCCGGTCGTGCCTCCACCTATGTGGCCTGAGTGCCGCCGCCGGGATCTCCCTCACAGCAGGAAGCCACCTCTGGTCTCATTCCCTTTGCGGTATGGAGCTGCCGTTGTCGTCCTCTCCATGGCCCTGCTGTAGCCGCCGATTTCCTCTATCCTCCGGGCTCCTCTAGGCATGGGCACACGCCTCTTCATGATATTTAAAGGGCCAGTGGCAGGAAAAGCCTGCGGCCCCACCAGATGATGTCATCACCTTGCTCCGTAGTCCAGCCCTATAAAAGAGCTCGGCTTCACTTCCTCAGGGCCTTCGAACCAGATTCCATGGTCGTCCATGTTCCTCTTCTCCGGTCAAGGTCTTCCATGGTCTGCTCCTGTCTAGTTGGCTTTGTGTTCCATGTTCTTGATGTTCCTGGTCTCCTCCGTCTGACATTCCTGGTCTTGTTCCTCGTCGGAGCTCCTTCATCATCTGTTCCTTGTCCTGATGTTCCTTGTTCCATGTTCCAGACGTCCCTGAAGTTCCTGGTCCAGAGGTTCCTGATGTTTCATGCTCTGTGTTCCAGATGTCCCTGATGTTCCGTGTTCCAGTCCTAGCATTGATGTCCTCATCTCCGGCTCTTCGTCCTGCTTCCAGGTTCCTTGCTTGTCTACCTTTCCTGGCTTGTCACTGTCATGGTCCGTGACCAGCCCATGGGGGGCTGTGTAGAGCACCTCATGGCACAAGGCCTGTCTTCATGTCTGCAACGCAAGTCTCTGGAAGACCCTTTTTTTAATTTTTTTGTTTTTGTTTAAACATTTTTATTAAAGCAAACAAGATGTTGTTCTTACATCAATAGCAATGAAACATGGTAAACACTTACAGTCAGCGAAACACAGAGTAGGTCATCAAAATACACATATGTGCTTCAAATTTTTTGTCATATAAGGAATCCCAGCCTCCCACCCCACCCAGCTGGCAACAATGGGTAAAAGGAATTAATGCAAGAGTACAATAATACAATAAATAGGAAAAGAAGTGGCATGTCTAGTGGTAATATGTGATTATCAGAAAATGTAGGCAAATTGCGAATTATGTGAGTTATAGACATAAAGACCTATTATTAGAGCGTGGGATATAGACCTCAGCAAACTAGCAATCCCCGATATCATGGAAGTGTTGATTAAACAGATTGGGTGACACTCTCACTCTTGATCCGCTAACCACTGAGTATAGGTAGCCCAAATGTGAAGAAATGATCGTAATCGGTCATGATGGACAGCCATGAGGCGAGCAAGTTGGTAAGAGCTGTGTACTCTATGCTGAACCTGAGCAAGACTAGGCACAACAGCTTGCTTCCAATGTGCAGCGAGTTTGATTCTTGCAGCAATGAACACTTGTTGTGTAAAGCGCTGTGATTCTTTATTTAGGGTTTCTATGGGTAAATTTAGTAGAACATGCCATGGCTTGACTTCTAATGGGGATTGAATGACAGATGATATCCAAGTAACAATCAATGGCCAATAACATTGTAACTTCTGGCATTGCCACCATATTTATTTTATTTTATTTATTTAAAAATGTTTCTATACCGTTGCTAAGTTAAATACCGTCGCAACGGTTTACATGTAGGCACATATTTAATGTAGGTAAAAGTGTACTGTATATATGATAGTATGTGCCTACGCATCCACATCCTCTCCAGGACTGCTCCAACAGGGAGGGGGCAAATCGATGTAAAGTAACAGGGGAATAATGCCAAATCTTGTAACAGTTTTGCTGTAAGCTGGCTGATATTGAACGCTTATGTGCTGACAAAAAGATAAGGTCCCATTCCGCATTGGCAAATTGATAATCAAAATCAGCAGACCAAGCAATTTGCTGACAAAATAGGCCCATGGATTTACCATTCAAAAGGGCATAGATTTTGGAAATGATGCCCTTCATGTTGTGCGCCTGCATACAAACCTTTTCAAATAGGGAGGCTGACAATCGGAGGAAGTTGTTCCTGGTTGCCTTTCGGACTAAATGATAAAGTTTAGCATAAAGTAGGAAATCTACGACTGGTAAGCGGTAATGAGAACCCATCTCTTCCTGGGACATGAGTGAGCCCTGTAACTGGATGTGCTCAAGACGCATAATGCCAGCAACTAGCCATAAGGAAACCACCCCTGTCTGCGAAGTCCCTGGAAAAAGCGCGTTTTCAAAGAGGTGGGTTAATAGTGTGTGCTGTTCCGTCCCTACTAGAGCTGATTTTCATTGTGAACATACCCTTAAGGTGGTTTCCAGAGCATGGGGGAGATAGGTTATCCCGTGCCATGTGGATTTATGTTGCCATGGTAAAGCCACTAGAGACATAGCCCCAAGTATGTCCTGTTCTAACAAAACCCATTGGGGGACAGCGACAGTTCTGGGTATGACTACTAGCGCTCGTAATTGGGCTGCACCATAATACCAAGAGAGGTTCGGTACATTAAGACCCCCTCTGTTTTTAGATAAGTACAATACGGACCTGGCTACCCTAGGGGGTTTCTTTCGCCAGATAAACCCAAATATGAATTGCTGCCAGTTCTTCAATACAGAGGAGGGGAGGAAAACAGGAATGGTGGTGAAGAAATACAACAACCTGGGAAGAATATTCATTTTGATAATGGCTATACGGCCCAAGACCCTTGTTTTTAATGCCAATGCTCTGAAATCCGAGTTCCGAGTCTTGAATCCTAAGTCTTGAATCCTGAGTCTTGAATCCTGTCCCAGTCTTCGGAGTGCCTTGTGCCTGTTTCCATCCATGCCCAAGACTCTGCCAGAACCTGCTCCGCTTCAGCGAGGTCTGTGAACAGCCATAGGCAGGGTGCGCTGCGATGCAGTACTCACACAGTACTAATGTCTGAATCCTGAATCCTTGCCTGGGACTTCCAAGTTCCTGAATCCTAATCTGAGTCTTCCAAGCATCCTGAGTCTTGTCCGAGTCTTCCAAGCGTCCTGAGTCTTGTCCGAGTCTTCCAAGCATCCTGAATCTTCTAAGTTCCAAATTCCATGTCTCATCTTGTTCCTGCCCTCAGCCTCCGTCTGGCCTCACGCACTCGTCGTTCCCAAGCAGCGGGTCCAGAAGGGCTACCGAGTGGCCGGAGGACTACTCCTGAGACCAGCATTGCGTTACTGGGTCTCACTGGTGCATGCAGGTCCAGTGGAGGGCTGAGCCTGCCTTGTTCTAGTTCCTGACGTTCTTGCCTTGTTTCCAGTCCAGCCTTGTTCCTGCTCCGCCCGTGCCTGTACACACTCACCTCCCACGGTGTGTCTTGGGGCTCCTCCCTGGGTGAGTTTCCTCACTCTAAAGGACATCAAATCTTCACAAGAGTGCACTGTTCTGTTCGTATGTCTCACTCTGCATGTAAAAGTGGCCCCTAACCCCTACACTACTACCTAAACCTCACCTAAAGTTACTAGGTGGACCTCCTATAATAGCATAAATAGCTGCTTGCTATGGTGCTACCTTCAGAGTCTCTCTCTCTCTCATTTTTCTGAAATTCCTCCCCTTTTAAAGATTTGTACTACTCTTCAGTGAGTAGGCAGGTTTGTAGGTCAAATCCGTTTACAGCTCAAACAGAACAGATGTGGCGACAGGTGGTAAGATACATGGGGTATAATGAAGAGGCTCGTCCACCTCTTTCAACAATATACAAAACTCCCAATATTTCAGTATGTACATTCTAAATACAGCAATACCATCCCCAGAAACAAAAATGTAAAAAAAACAAAAACCAGGAACTAACTCCCTTTTGGTAAAACAAAATGTAAAAAAGTGTAAAATCCAAGTCTTAATCATAGGTTCATGAGAAAACAAGGAAAGATGTTAATAAGTGCTAGAACAGCAATACAGAGAGCATACAATCACAAGAATATTTAACCCACGCGAACCGGAAGAGTGAACATATTAGCCAAAATAATAAGAATGAAAATTAAAAAAAAAAACTCCGAAGAGTCGCAGGACCATTAGCCTCTGGTTGAAATCAGCTGCATTCACAGACCATTTTGCTTCCTCTTTACCACATCAGTACAGATGTAGGGCACACTCATTCCATAGTGAAGAACTAGCACAAAATTGTGAAACAGGTTTGAACTCCTCCACCTCTGGCGTCATTTTAGTTCCAAGAGATGATCCGTTTCTTCTTTGCTGTCCCAATGCAAAAACTATGGCCCCCACTCTCCTTGCAGAAAAGAACTGGTGTGACACTGTAATAGGGGCTTGGATAACTCCCTCCACTTCGGGCGCCATCTTAGCTCCAAAAAGCACGATAAGAAGGGCGATATAAATGTCAAAAGAAAGAGAAAAAAAAAACAGCTAATCAAAATCATCGGCAAACCTTCAACTCCGCAGGAAAGGCAGATAAAAGACGAAATCACTGACATCATCGACAGCTGCAAATTCCACAGAAAAGGCAGGCAAAAGAAAAAATCGCCACAATTGTGCCATGTAGGCCTCAGTTTCTTTCTTATCTTTCAAGACCTTTGTAATGCCATTATGCATAATACTAAGCTTAGCAGGGAATTGCAACTGAAAGCGTATTCCCTTTTGATAAAGTGTAGTGCAGTATGGCGAGATTTCTCTTCGTTCCGCAGTGACTTTTCCTGAGAAGTCCGAAAAAAGTAGCACTCTAGATCCCTCATAGGATAGGTCTTTCTTCTTGCGATATGCTGCTATTATGTTAGCTTTGTCAGCATAGTTGAGAATTTTTGCAATTACTGGATGTGGTTTAGGGAAGTCCTCTTTACATGCATCAAGTCTGTGCTCTTTCTATGGGAATCAACTTTCGGTCCCCTAAAAGACCCAGCTGTTCAGGCAACCAATCATCTCACAAACATCTAAGCTTCGGACTTTGAACTGATTCTGGAATACTGATCAGCTGAATAAAGTTCCTTCGAGACCTGTTCTCAAGGTCTTCATTTTTTGCAGAAAGTTGCTCATTAGACTGCAGCAGCTGAGAAACATGAGCTTGTAAATCTGTGAATTGATCTTTCTGTTGTAAGATCCGGGCTCTGCCGCCTGAATCTATGCCTCATTCTGTGAGGCCCTCAAGAAAAGCTTGCATTTTGAAAAGTCGATCCTTTAACACCTCAGTTACTGATTTAGTAACTGATTTCGAGATTTCCAAGGATATTTCCCGAATAATCTCAGGTGGTAATGAGACTTTAGGAGCTGAAGCTTCTGATGGAGATTTGTTCTTGTCAGCCCTGGTTTTCCTGAGCTTGGTAGACATAAGAACATAAGATATTCCATACTGGGTCAGACCAAGGGTCCATTAAGCCCAGTATCCTGTTTCCAACAGTGGCCAATCCAAGTCACAAGTACCTGCAAGTACTCAAACATTAGATAAATCACAAGCTACTATTGCTCATTAATTACCATAATAGCAGTTTTTTTTACCTCTAGGAACTTATCCAAACATTTTTTAAATCCAGTTATACTAATTTCTGTAACCACATCCTCTGGCATTGAATTCCAGAGCTTAACTATGCGCTCAGTGAAAAATAATTTTATTTGTTTTAAATGAGCTACTTACTTCATGGAGTGCCCCTGGTCCTTCTATTATCTGAGAGAGTAAATAACTGATTTACATTAACTTGTTCATGTCCTTTCATTATTTTATAGACTTCTATCATATCCCCACCTCAGTCGTCTCTTCTCCAAACTGAACAGCCCTAACTTCTTTAGCCTTTCCTCATAGGGGAGCCGTTCCATGCCTCTTATCAAGTTGGTCACCCTTCTCTGCACTTTCTCCAGTGCAGCTATATCCTTCTTGAGCTGCGGTGACCAAAATTGCACTCAGTGTTCAAGGTGCGGTCTCACCATGGCGCGATACAGAGGCATTATGACATCCTCCATTTTATTCACCATTCCCTTCCTAATAATTCCTAACATTCTGTTTGCTTTTTTGATCGCCACAGCACACTGAGCCGACAATTTCTATGCATTATCCACTATGACGCCTAGATCTCTTTCCTGGGTGTTAACTCCTTATTTTATTTATTTATTTAAATTTCTTATATACCGGCATTCGCGATGGGAGTCGCATCATGCCGGTTTACAAATAACAAGGTGTGACAACAGAATAAATACTTAATAACTTAAAAACATTAACATGTGATAGAAGAATAAGGTAGCAGTTACAATAAAACAGGGATAAAATGCAACTTGGAATGAAGAGAAGGCAAAAGAGAGATTAACACTGAGATAACAAAAGAATGACCAAGGTAAATAAAACCAAGGTAAATAAAACCTGCCTCATAAAAAAAAAAAAAAAAAGAGAGAACATTATTGAGTTGTCAAAGGTTGTTGATTACCCTGACGGGAGTTCTTAGTTGCTTGAGTTGAGAGTGGGTTCAGTTGGTGTCTGGAAAGGCTTTCAAGAATAGCCAGGTTTTAAGTTTTTAAGGTTTTAAGGTTTTAACTCCTAAGATAAAACCTAACATTGTGTAGCTACAATAAGGGTTATTTTCCCTTGATTGTTGGAGAGGGTGTGGGGAACCATGTGGTGTCACTGCCCTGGGGTGTCCTGGTTTTTGGCAGGAAGTGGTTAAGAAGATTGCTGACATCCTGAGTATTGAGATACAACTGTTACCTAAGTTGGGCTTGCTGGGGGTTTGGCAGGATTCACTAATACAAGTCAAATTCCGGTCATTGGTGAGGGCAGTTACTCTTGGCTGCAAAGTTTACCATTGCGACAACCTGGAACTTCAATCTGGATCCTTCACACTGGAAAGCTCAGGTTAAAGACGTTGCTGACAAGTCTGGTGAGCCTGATGGTGGAAAAGAACTGGGATTTGGCTATTTTACACCCCAGCTGGGATACTTTTCTCCCGTTGCGCAGAAATACTTGTTTCTTCTGCGGATTGGGATAATGTTGAGCTGAGCAGCTGAATGATGACGACATCTTTTTCACTTTGTGGCCGCGAACAGGCCAGCCTGCAGTCGCAGAATTATGAGTCATGGGCTGGAGCGGCCTGGCTAACTGTCGCGGAATGATGACTCATAGGCAGCGGCAACCAATCAGGGACGGCAGAAGCAGCAGGACGGCGGCTGCGACCTGCGGGAGGCGGAAGGATGAGAGCTTGTTCACTGCTCATAGCCAAGCACTTGATAAGAACTAAGAGACTAAAATAAAGCTCAGCCCCGGAGGGTAAGCGGTGCCTTTCCAGCCTGTTCTCTTCCCGGTGTCCCTGTGACATTTTCTAGCAGAAGCAGCAGCGCTGAGTGTGAGGAGCTCCAGGCAGGGGGCTCTGCACAGGGAGCAGGGGAGGTCTTTGATTCGGAATCTCAGAGCCTTCTCGCCCTGAATTCAGCCCTCCTTATGAGCTGCTCTGATTGCTGACTTTTATTTTTTGTCTTCACAAATTTGGCTTTTAAAAAACTGAGCATTAAATTATTAGGATTTAGGGGATTGCCAGATCTGGGAGATGTGATGCCCCTCTTAAAGCGTCAAGAAAGGATCAGAGGGATGGTGGCATGGAAAAGGCCAGAAAGGAAGGTTCAGGGGCAGAGAGGGGATGACTACAGTACATTACATGATTACCAACAAGTAATTCCAACTTGCTAAGGTGCTTTCCCCTTTTTCTTTTTGTTCTCAATAGAAGCAGGATGGCAGGAAAACACTAAATGGCCTATTGAGTGTGCCCATCCACACCAACCATTAAGCCCTACAATCCCTAAGCGATCATCTGAGTTCAGATACTGGCCACAGGGATGGTGAAACAGCCTCCCTGTGGAGGTGGTAGAGATGAGGACAGTATCTGAACTCAGATGATCGCTTAGGGATTGTAGGGCTTAATGGTTGGTGTGGATGGCACACTCAATAGGCCGTTTAGTCTTTTTCTGCCATCCTGATTCTATTGAGAAAAAAAAAGGGGAAAGCACCTTAGCAAGTTATAATTACTTGTTGGTAATCATGTAATGTACTGTAGTCATCCCCTCTCTGTCCCTGAACCTTCCTTTCTGACCTTTTCCATGCCACCATCCCTCTGATCCTTTCTTGACGCTTTAAGAGGGGCATCACATCTCCCAGATCTGGCAATCCCCTAAATCCTAATAATTTAATGCTCAGTTTTTTAAAAGCCAAATTTGTGGAGACAAAAAATAAAAGTATCTGTGTAAAGAAATATTTTGTTAGATTACACCTGAGTCTACATTCTTTCACCCTTATCCCATGTTCCATCATTCTAGAGCCTCCTTTCAGCTGAAAGAGGCTTGCTTACTGTGCTTTCATACCTTAGAGGTATTTTAATTATTTAGATTTATTTATAATTTATTTAAATGCCTCTCATAATCCTTTTATCTTTCCTTTCCTCTAGGGTAATCATGTTTATATTCCCTTATGCTTTAGAACAAATAACACTGATCATTTGAGTAGCCACCATCTAGACTGGCTCCTTTTGACGATGCAATCTACATAAATGTACACAGTATTCCAGATAAGATCTCACCAGGGACTTATACAGAGGCAAGGGTTGTTGAATATGTAACACTTGTGGTAGAGAGAGGATTGGGTCACCCAAAAACACCAGCTTATCATCCGCAAATGCAGCAACAGTAAAACAACTCTGATTATAACGAAATCCTCGGATAGTGGATTTCATAGTGCCAATTTTCGCAATAACGGGTCTAGAGATAAGATATATAGAATTGGGGATAGTGGATATCCCTGTCTGACTCCTCGTTGAATTTTAATGGCCCCCGAAATAGAATCGTTTGCTAATACGTGAGATTCCGGGTTGCGATACCATTGCAGCCATATCCATTGGTGTGGATTCCTGGTTGCGATACCATTGCAGCCATATCCGTTGGTGTGGATTCCGGGTTGCGATACCATTGCAGCCATATCCGTTGGTGTGGATTCCGGGTTGCGATACCATTGCAGCCGTATCCATTGGTGTGGATTCCGGGTTGCGATACCATTGCAGCCGTATCCATTGGTGTGGATTCCTGGTTGCGATACCATTGCAGCCATATCCATTGGTGTGGATTCCGGGTTGCGATACCATTGCAGCCATATCCATTGGTGTGGATTCCTGGTTGCGATACCATTGCAGCCATATCCATTGGTGTGGATTCCGGGTTGCGATACCATTGCAGCCATATCCATTGGTGTGGATGGCACACTCAATGGATATGGCTGCAATGATGGGATCCGAAAAGCCAAACCTGTTAAGTACTGAAAACATGTATTCCCATGTCACCCTGTCAAAGGCTTTCTCGGAATCGAAGCCCGCCACCATCGGCTGCAGGTCCAGATGACGGGAGGTCTCTAACGCCGAAATTAGCCTGATAACATGAGCATTGGCCGTTCTACCCTTTACAGAACTTGCTTGATGGGGAGATATTAGATCCGGTAGCACCACTCCCAACCGCCTTGCCCAGACTCTAGCATAAAGCTTTAGGTCACAATTTAATAACGAGATGGGTCTGTACGCCGCCGCCAGTGAAGGATCCTTCCCTGGTTTTGGCAGGACCGTGATGTAGGCTTGGTTAAATGTATTGGGGAAAGTGTTTCTGCTGCCAGGCAGCATTAAAAAAAATTAACCAGCGCTCCTGTTAAGTGTAGGTTGAGTATCTTGTAATACTCGGCCGTGAGCCCGTCCGGGCCTGGTGATTTGTTACTTTTACTCGATTTTATCACCCCTTGTAGTTCCACTGCAGAGATAGGCCTAGACAAAAAGTCAAGCTGGGAAGCTGATAAACGAGGTAGCACTAAATCTTTAAAAAAATCTTGTTCATCAGCACAACTCCCCTCCCTATCTTCGGTGTAAAGGGACTCATAAAAACTTCTAAGGACTTCACAAATCTCTGAAGTTTTTGTCACCCAAGTCCCAGAAGCTGATTTTAGACCACTTATGAAAGTCTTTTTCCGCTTTATAGCTACTAAGTGGGCCAGGAGCTTACTGGATTTGTTTCCATATCGAAAAAAATAATGGCCAGAAGATTGCAAAGCTCTCTGCGCCCTGAGATGTAAGTGGGCATTCAATTTGTTTAGACAAGTCTGGTATGTAGTTCTGTGTGACAATGAGGGGTCTGCCGCCATGTTCTTTTTAGCCTGCTGCAAACGGGTTTCTAGAGACAGAATAGTTTTATTTAACTGTTTATTTTTCTTTATGGAGTAGGCTATTATTTCACCCCTTAAAACAGCTTTTCCTAGCATGTAGCAGATGGACTCAAAACAAGTGGGTATAGTGTGCTCGTGCTAGCAGTTGGAGACGGATCTGACGTCAGCACGGGTACATATACCCCTGCAGGAAGTGCAGCAATTCAGTAATTTCCGTCTCCAAAGCAGTTTGGAGCTATCTCACGCTCGCTGAGCGTGTTTCCAAATTCTAACAACTAAATTCATAGAAGAAGCCTACCTGAAGACGAGCCCCGCACTCCTGCGGTGATACCATTCGGTCCCTCCCCCAGTTGAGTTTCCCGAGCTGATTTCCGTGATCCCTCGGAGGTAAGAGCCTCGGTCCAGTGGCCGACTCGCAGCAGGGACCTAGCCCCCGAGTGAGAAGGGCTCGGGCGCGATATAGAGGCAGCGGGTGCACTTCCTCGAGCGTGGCGGTGACGGTACTCACCCTCTCCCCCCGCAGCCGGAGACCGCCCGGGTTGCAGCCGGGAAGCGCCGAAGACAAGGTAAGGCGTACATCTTTACTGTGGTCTCCGAGGAAGTGAGGATTAGCGGGGTTTGCCGACGTGGCAGCCCGCCAAGGAGGTCGCCATTTTGCCTGCCTGCTCGCCTTCGCCACCTGGGTGGACGTTGCTAAGCGCACATTGATTGGCGCCCGTTGCTAAGCGCACATTGATAGGATTGATAGGTGCACGCGGATAGGCGTACGTTGTGTTGAAAAGTTCCAAATGCAAAGTTAAAATACAGTTTAAAGAACAACTCTGATTCTACTTTTCATTATTATTCTTTAATGTAAATCATATACTGTGTATAAACAAACTGAGAGCGATACATACAGGAAAAAATAAAACAATATACTTACACTATATTGAATAGCACAGCGCTGGCTTTGGAAGAAAAAAAAACCCCAACCAACCTTCTTTCTGAGCCCTACTGATTATTATATGTTAAACAAGCTAGCAAAGTCAGCAAAGCATCTGGTTTCTGCTTGCATGTTTTCATACCACTAATTTTATTGCTATGTTTGCTTTGTCTCCCCCCTATCTCTCCCTTGCATTCCTTAAAACAGATTGTCTGATTCGTACCCTTCACAAGTCGTCTCCTGCTTCATCCTGTGTCTTTGTTGATTCTTCTTGTTATCTATGAGGTCATACTTGCAAGAGTTGTTTATAACTCTTTCCTGCAGAGTCTGGCATTCAATGTGTCTGGTGTTAGCTGGTCTTTTATTTTTTTTTTCTTTAGCAGAAATACCATCAGTATATTCAGTAATGGTGGAAAAGCCGGGGATGGAACCCGGGCATAATCAGCAAATCCTCCCTTGAGCCAGAAAAAGGCTGCTGGCTCACGCTGGCATCCAATTCTTCACACAGGGGACTAGCAAAGAGGTGAGGGCCGTTCTTCACAATCTGGGGAAAAATCTTTCCTTGACACCTCCCTTTTTAACTATTTTTACTTTCCTCAGCCCTTCTATCTCCTACATGATTTGTGGTATGCATGATGCGAGCAGTGTCCAGGTTAATATTGCTATAGGCTATCATACTGTTCTTGATAAACTTAGGTCGAAACCATCTCTGTACAGAAAAAATCAAACTAGGTATACATTGTACAAAACAGCCTACACTAACCAGAATGATCAGAAAGGTTAAGATATATTGACAAGTTGTTCTAATCCATCCAATCGGGAATATGGACCATATATTGTCCCACATATTGGACCAAGAATGAATTTTAATATCTTGTGCATACTTATGTAATTGGACAATTTGATTTTCAATGGCCCATGAGTTATCAGTAATATTAAAACAACACATGTCAGGCATAATCTCACAACCAAATCGATGCTGCAATAATAAAAAATCAATAGCACCACGATTGCTAATGATAGCATTGCGGAGGGTAGCTTGTTCTTGGTTCAATAATGCTAAAGCCTTAGAAGTAGTATTAATAGATTTTACCAATGCACAAGCGAGTTTTATGACCTCTATATCAGCATGCATAGCCAAAGCAGGTACACTGATCAAAGTTAATGCTAATGCTAGTGATTCTTGCTTACTAAATAATGAAACATTTCCATCACATGTGGGTTCTAATGAAGATAAGTCACGTGTCTGACGATGCCTGGAATCCAATTCTTTGGGTTTCTGGGGCAATACAGGCACAAGCCTACTGAGACAACAAGTGCACTCACTAATATTGGCAGGAATATAATTGAATGTAGTAGCCCCACAGGTAAAGAACCATCCTATGGGTAAAATAATGTGAGCATAGTTAAAACTGACATTAGTATAGTGACTGCAGTTCCAATTTCCCTCAGGGAGTTCCCGGCATTTACCGGCACCTCGTTTAGTACAATTTACGACACGAGCACAAGTGTCATTATGGGGTCTCGCTACATACGGGGTATGAAATTCCAAGGCATCTGCAGGCAAGCGTTTTGTTGTTCGACCCCAAAATGGGAGAGAGGTGTATTGCCAAGTAATAGTAATAAGTGGCAACTGAGTATCATTTGCAATATCATTCGGGACCTTACACACTGGGATAAGACAAGACCCCAACATTGTATGTAGATCTAAACTATACGTCAAACAAAAGGAAGTGACATTTGTAATATTGGCTAAACGCAGCCACAGATTGTGTTGAAAACGTGTAGGAAGTGAATCAGATTCTATATCAAAAATACTGGATGCTGAAGAGTTCAATTCCCCCCATAGTCCCAGACAAAGGATAACAGTCCAAACAAGTGTAGCCAAGTTGGGCATGACGTTATGGACTGGGTCTGTAGGAGTGAATATCTGACAAGTGTACCCAGGTGGAATGTTCTGTTAAACGAGCAGCAGTTGGCTCAGCCCTGTGATAGTGAATGGACCAACGTAGATCGGATCCTTCCAAGTCTTGTGTGTATAATTCTTTCTCAGCACTTGATCACCTACAGAAAAAGAAGCACACAACGTCTTTTTAGGGGCTTTCAATGATTCAGCCTGTACCAGGTCTGCTGCCATTGCCATTAGGGGTTGCACCTTTTTACAATACTCCACTTGGGTATCAGTTTGTTTTACTTTCATCGGATTCATAATCCGTCCTGTCTGTAATTGGAATGGAGTAATTTTATGAATGGTACCTGGTGTGTTTCGTATAATCATTAAGGCTAATGGTAGTACGTCCAACCAGGTATATAATTTGTTTGTCTTATTTTTATTCAATGCTGTAAGCAATACTCTTAGTTTTGTTTTCAATATTCCATTGTAGCGTTCTACCAAACCATTTGAGGTTGGCTTATAAACAGACACACATCGGTGGATAATATTACAGATTTCTTGTAATTCAGTCATAATTTGGTTATTAAAGTGTGTGCCGTTATCGGATACAATTTTGATTGGGCAGCCATGAGTAGGCAAAATTCTATGCAAAAAGGTATCAATGACAACATGAGCTGTCTCTTTTGTACATGGGAAAGCTTCTATCCAATGTGAAAAGCTATCCACCCATACCAATACATACCGTTTTCCTTTAATTGCTTCAAGCATATCAGTGTAATCAATGTGCCATTCCAAACCTGGTCCCTGGGGAATAGGCAAGCTGCCAGGACTCACAGCTGGGCCTCGACGAGCTATATGAGTAGAACAAACTAGACAGTTATGAATTACCTGTACAGCTAAAGCATATAGATTTTGGTTCCAGTGATTACTTTGTATACCAGCTAATAAAGCAGTGGCAGACAAATGCATGGTTGCATGCCACGCGCAGAAATATCGCAACACTTCTGATGTAGTCAAACATTTTTTTCCATTAGGATGCAGCCATTCTTTACCTTTTTGGTAGCACCCAATTGTTATCCATTTTTGTAATTCCTCCCCACTGGGTTGCTCATGGAATTCATCCAGTGGCATTGGATATGGGGTATGACTCAGTTCTGAACTGAATCGTGTTTGCATGGCCATTAAGTACACGGTAAGGATTTCTGTAGCGGCTTTATCTGCTAATTCATTGCCCTTTGCTTCAAAGCTCATGTTCCCTGTATGTGCTGGTGTCCACACTATAGCAGTTTGAGAACCAACACCTTCTCTTTGTGATAACAAGTTAAGTATTTGTTGCCAATTATGAATGTGTTGTAAGGGTTGCCCTGCAGCAGTTATCATTCCCCTTCTTTTCCATTTTAATAAATGATATTGTAAGGAACTAACTACATAAGAACTGTCAGTGTAAATTGTACAATCTCTATCATTGTCTGTGGATTTTAGGGCTGCTATCACAGCCAAAAGTTCAGCTTCCTGTGCTGTGACACCGCTTTGTGTATGATACTGTAATTTGGAAATTATATTTAAGTCCGGCGTCACTTGTACTGCAGCAAATGCTGCCTTTTGATCCCTTTGAGCCCCGTCTGTAAACCAGATTAGCCCCCCCTCTAGAGGGTCAAATTGTGTCAGTAAAAGTTCCGGGATGTCTTTTCTTTCAATTTGCTGTTGCACATTATTGGGAAAGAAACGGTCTAATAATTTATTCTGAGCTTTTGTAAGAGGTGCTGTTACAATATCTTGGCCATTCAGTACTGCTTGATATTTACCAAATCTATTTCCTGTTAATGCTGCTTGACTAGTCGATAACAGATAATGTATGGAATGAACGCAGTGTAATATTAACGAGCTGTATGGCATGACAGCCCGCCATTTACCAACTGCTGCGACAATGGCTGTTAACAACTTTGGGATCTCAGGTAGGGCCATTTCCACTGGGCTATAAGAGCCAGAGAGAAACGCTACTGCTTGTTTCGGTGTATCTTCCTGATTTATAAAAGCAGCCCATGTATGTCCCATGTCTCGGACCCAAATATGTACTTTCAACCGGGGGTCTACCGTACCTAAAGGTTCAGCTTGTAACAGTGTCTGTAATACTTCTCGTATAATCATTTCATCATTTTCAGTCAAAGTCACCTGCGCATTAGAGCTGGTACCAGCCGGTACCTGTAGGTGCCTCAGTAGAGGTGAAATGCATGCAGAATATCCCGGTATCCATTGTCTACAGTAGTTAAATGTTCCCAACAAACCGCGTAATTGTTTTAAATTGTGGGGAAACTCTTGTTTCTGCAGTTCTAACAGCAAATCTTTTGTTATATGTTTAGTAGTTGAGGATATTATTTGGCCCAAGAAATCAACTTGAGTCTTGGCTAATACACATTTACGTCGATTACACTTATATCCAGCTTCACCCAATGCTTGTAACAATTTATATGTCCATTCCCAACATTCTGCCTTATTGTCAGCTGAAAGCAATATATCATCAACATATGTGAACAGGGATACCGATTTTGGTAATTTACTCCTAAACTGCTCTAGATCCTTGTTTAACTGTTTTGAAAAAACGGTTGGGCTATCCGTAAACCCTTGGGGCATTCGTTTCCATCGATATGCCTTTGTGCCTAATACAAAAGACGTTAAATCACGGGAAGCTTCATGCAATGGAATTGCAAAGAATGCGTTAGATAAATCAATGACAGAATTAAATTTGTATATCGGCTGAGTTTGTAACAACGTCAAAGGATTAGCACAAACTGGATATTGTGGGATCACAATATCATTCAAAGCACGCAAGTCATGAACAATTCTAACATCATTTTCTCCTTTTGGCACAGGGAACAAAGGAGTATTAAAGGGTGACTGTGATTCCTCAATAATACCATGCTTTAATAGTTGTGCAATGTGTTTTAAAGTAGGTTTCATTAATTTGTCCTTCACGGGATAAGAGCTTACTTTCGGCCCCGGCTCATATGGCATTGTCTTAATACGATAAGCCGGAGCTGACTTTGCCCTACCATAAGGAGCCTCGTCCGTGCTCCATAAATCTAAAGGTAACTGATCCCATTTCCACTCATCTGGGATTTCACTCTCCTTTCCGCTCCCCATTGCCGTTACTAATGAGAGAAGGCTTTTAGGCTCTGGAATTTTAAATGTTAAAGTTAATCCGAATTGGGTCAGTAAATCTCGTCCTAATAAATTTACAGGGCAATGCTCAGCAATTAAAAATTTAACGGCTGCTTTCCGTTTACCTAATGTAGTTTCAATTATCACTGGGGTTAATTCAGTTAAATGTTTCTCACTAGGCTTTCCATCAAAGCCAATAGTCGTATTGGTTTCTAGGGATTTTTTCACAGCATGTGGCTTTACACAGATAACAGATGAAGTGGCACCCGTATCAATTAAAAATTGCATTGGAATTTGTTGAGGACCTACTAACAATTGAACAAATGGTTCTGAGGTTTGTAAGAACACAGTATCTCCCTGTATAAGCCCTTCATTCCCTACAATTTGTCAGTAATTACCTTGGTCCCACACAGGGAATTGTGAGGGCTGTTGGCCAGATTGCATCTGGTCTGGCGCCGGGGGCGGTGGCGGAGGTGGCAATGTCTGCGGTGGGAATGCCTGCACTGACTGTTGTGCGTTACCCTGTGCTCCTGGAAATCTGCATTCGGCTGCATAATGACCAACGGACTGACAGTTCCAGCACTGCACATGAGCTCTTCTATCTGGAGACGGTCTGCTCAGAGTCCCTCGTGCAAAACCTCTGCCGCCCCCTCTTCCCCTTCTCACCCGTCTGCCACGGGGAATATATGAGGGGTAACCCCCTTGATACGTTCCGGCAGGCATAAACTGTGGTGGACCTTGCATGATATAACAATCCTGGACATGAGAGCCTTGTGGGCCGTCCTTAACCTGAATTGCCTGAGCTTTAGAATTTTTCTTTTCTAAATCTGCTATCTGTAATGTCATGAGCTTATTGGACATCTTTATTTGCTCTTTATTAGAAGCTCCAATCATTTTCACGTGTATTGAGGAAAAGTGTAGAAGCATGGCTCTGACCTCTGGCCACGGCTTAGTTGATAATGCTACCACAGTATTCAAATTATTCTGCATATTGGTTGGTAAAGTAGCATAAAATAAATGCAGAAACACAGGAATATTTGGCTGTATATCAGCATCCTGTCCAGTCTGTGCCTTATACATATCCATACATTTAGTTAAATGTCCCGAGAAATCTTTGGACACATCCCATTTAAATGCCGTAATAGCAGTAAAGTCAATGGTTGTGGGATATAGGATATTTAAAGCATTAGCTAAATCAATTCTGTCTTGCCCTTGAAAGGGAAGACCATCAGCGGTGTGTGTCGTTAATCTGGGTCTAGCACTTACAACCGCTAATTGTTGTAAATTAATCCCACAGGCTGCGCATAATGCTTTAAAATCCCCTATTGCCAATTGTGTTCCAGCTGTGTTTGTATCAAGCGCTTCTAGCCACAACCGGGCTCCTTTATGTATGCTGGGCAGTTTTTGAACAATTGCACTAACATCAGTAGGAGTATATGGTTTATATGTGGCTACAGGCTGATTTTGAGCATCAGATCGTAGAAAAACCGGGCACTGATGGCTTGCCGCCCTCGTGCCAAAACCGGGCTTTTTATGATAAGCTTTAAAATACTGTTGCCAAACTTTACAACCCTGTATCATGTAGTCATAATCCCGTGTTTTCTCACAATGTAATTCTATCAGTGCACACAACGCTTCAAGTTCACTCTCGGACTGTGGACCTTTCTCAGGGCAGGGGATCTCTTCCACCTCTGCGTCTGTCAATGCTTTCACCACCTTGTCCCACCATGGGACACCAAATTCTTCTTCCTTATTTTCTAGTAGCCTGCTATATATCCATTGCGTCACCACTCCTTCACCCTTACTGTCTGCGACTTCCTTACTCGGTAATTCTACTGAACGAATCACCTTACAATATTCACTATCAGCCGACGCTTCAGATAATTGTACTACCCCATTAATGGCGAAATCATGTCCCGCAGCTCCCCCACTTTCCAAATGTCTGATCCTTTGTTTCAACTCACCTATACTAGGGTAAATGGCGTTCTCTGCTGCCCCTTCGAGCGCTCCCCGCAAAGGCCCATACCCCGCAGGGACTGGGATCAGGGGCTCAGGTGCAGCTTTTGGTTGTTTGGGTGGATGTTTCTCCACATTTGGCTTTTTAAATACCACACACGTAGTCACATATGGAGGAGGTTCACTTTTAATCTCAGTAATAATTTTATTTCGTGCTTTTATTTCCACATCTACATGGTAGAGATCTCCAGTGACGGAGAACAAGTTCCATACATGTAAGTGTTTTTTTAGACTGTCTTTCTTTTTTTTATCGTTTAGGAATTTAAGTAATGGAGCTAACTGGCTTACTTCCAATGACCCTTCCCTCGGCCAGGAGAGAAAGGAGTCTTTCAATGAATATTTCAGCCATTTTTCATTAATCTTATTTATCAAATCTTTATTGTGTGGAAATAAATTAATAACATGTTGGACAGCCGTGCATGCATCAGCACTATCAACATATAAGGTATGCAGCGTGCTAGACTGTCCTATTTGGTCTGTTGCCATAACAGAACCCCGTCTACGTTTCCTACGCACTAGTAACTGGATATAGTAACAAATGCAAAATAGACACACAAAATATATACACGCTAATAGCAAACCAGACAATATATACACGAAAAACAACAAATGCTGCAGCGTTAAAACCTTTGGCGCCTCTTTTCTCAAAACTATCACCACAATTCACCCAGGACTCAGGCTCTGCTGAGAACGTGAATCTAAAACAATCACCGTGATTCACACAGGACTCAGCCTCTGAGAACGTGAATCTAACTCTTCAGGTGCACCTTTTAGCAAGATTCACACAGGACTTTTGGCTTTAAACTGATTACTCCCGGGCCACGGCTGATCATTCCGAGCCCTGGGGAATCACCAAAGAACGTGAATCTTCTACTCTTCACTAGAAACAATCAGAGTCGCTCCTGCAAACACATGCGAATGCCCACATTCTCCACCAATTTGTTGAAAAGTTCCAAATGCAAAGTTAAAATACCATTTAAAGAACAACTCTGATTCTACTTTTCATTATTATTCTTTAATGTAAATCATATACTGTGTATAAACAAACTGAGAGCGATACATACAGGAAAAAATAAAACAATATACTTACACTATATTGAATAGCACAGCGCTGGCTTTGGAAGAAAAAAAAACCCCAACCAACCTTCTTTCTGAGCCCTACTGATTATTATATGTTAAACAAGCTAGCAAAGTCAGCAAAGCATCTGGTTTCTGCTTGCATGTTTTCATACCACTAATTTTATTGCTATGTTTGCTTTCTCTCTCCCTTATCTCTCGCTGGCATTCCTTAAAACAGATTGTCTGATTCGTACCCTTCACAAGTCGTCTCCTGCTTCATCCTGTGTCTTTGTTGATTCTTCTTGTTATCTATGAGGTCATACTTGCAAGAGTTGTTTATAACTCTTTCCTGCAGAGTCTGGCATTCAATGTGTCTGGTGTTAGCTGGTCTTTTATTTTTTTTTTCTTTAGCAGAAATACCATCAGTATATTCAGTAATGGTGGAAAAGCCGGGGATGGAACCCGGGCATAATCAGCAGTTGCTAAGCGCACGCTGATAGACGCACACGGATAGGTGTACGTTGCTAAGCGCACGCGGATAGGCGCAGGCGGATAGGCGCCCGTTCATAGGCGCCCGTTCATAGCATAAGCGCACGTCCATAGAAGCCTGTTGATAGGCGCACGTTCATAGGCGCACGTTCATAAGATGCCCATTCTTAGGCGCATGTTGCTAAGCGCATGTTGAGAAGCGCGCATTCATAGGCGCCCGTTGATACGCGCATGTGGACAAGCGCACGTTGATAAGCGCATGTGCATAAGCGCATATTAGTAGGCGGCACATATTACAAGGCGCATACTCCGGCTGGAAGGAAATAACAGACGAAATGGAGCGTAAGAGAGCCCATGCGTCCGCAGAGCCGACACCTCCAGAATCAGGCATAAGAGCTCTAAGCCTCTGCTCAGCATGCAACCTCAGAGCCACACTGAGCAAGGATGCAGACTCCCTATGTGCCCAATGTGAGGAGGCCCTGGGAGTTCCAGGCCAGGACCGGTCCCAGCCCGGACTTAGCAGGCCGTGGTGAACAGCCAGGGAACCCGAGAGACCTGGTGCCCCTAAGGCCAGATCCGGCTTCGCTTTCCTGGGTGGAACTATTCAAGGGGATTCACGCCTTTGTCCAGATGCAGTCTGATCCTCGACTGGGTCCTTCTGTACCAGGCGATCTGGCCCCTGGACCCTCAAGACCTAGGCATGGTCACTCGCCACCCGGAAGCCCCACTTATGGGGATTCGGATTGTTCCGAGGAAGACGAGGAGCCCTCCGAGGAGGGAGAACTTCCCTCTGAGATAGAACCATATCGGACCATGAGACGCTTCTTTCGGAAGGAGGATCTCCCAGGCCTGGTCTCTCAATGCCTGTCAGAACTGGCTATTCCGGGCCAGGACACCCCAGGGGAACCTAGAATGAACCACCTGCTAGAGGGCCTGCGCCAATCGGCTCACCATTTTCCCCTCCTACAAGCAGCACAGAGGGGAGTTTCTCACATCCCTAGATCTGTCGGAAGCCTACTTGCATTTCCCAATCCATCGGGATCACCAGCGCTATTTACGCTTCAAAGTCCTGAGCCAACACTTCCAGTTCCGAGCTTTACCCTTCGGGTTAGCTACCGCGCCGCAGATCTTTACCAAGGTCATAGTAGTAGTGGCGGCGGCACTCAGGAAGGAAGGAATTCTCGTCCATCCCTACCTGGATGATTGGCTGATCAGGGCAAAGTCACCAGAGGAGAGCCACCGGGCAACCAACAGAGTTATATCTGGGTAGTCAACACAAACAAGAGTTCCCTACAGCCTTCCCAGTCGCTGGAATACCTAGGAGTTCAATTCGACACCCAGGAAGACAAGGTCAGCCTGACCTCCAAGAGGAGATCAAAACTCCGGAATCGTCTGCAGGCCTTTCTGGGGCTGCTATTCATATTCCATTAGTACTGCATAATCATGGTTTGGAATCTTTAAATCAATTATTTCTAATAACAAAGTAGCAGGGGTAAGAGCAGAACAGTGATGAAAGATAATATTCCTAGATTGTAAAAGGAGTTCATACTTTGTCATGCGTTCCAATGTGATTACCTGAGTCCTTGCATTATGTAAAACTGTTAACAAAACGTAATATCTTACCTTAATTGACACATGTGAAGTTTACCTTTTAATACTTTAAGACCTAATGAATGCAGGAAACACATCTCTACTTCAATATGGCCTAGGCAAAATTGGGTGAGACAATACAAAAGAACATTAACAAACTGAAGTACTGAAGTATCTTAACCTTCTGGGATAACTGTCAGGTGAGGTAGAATGCATGGGATTATAAACTATAAATGTTGTAAGTCATGGTTAATTCTGAATCATTTTTGTGTGATTAACTCTAATTACAGACACTACATTACCACGCCATAGTTTATCCTTCTAATGCTAACTTAGTTGGGAGCTTTATTAAATCTTCAGCTCCTTTACTCTTTTCTTTCATATACAAATCACTATAATGACAAATATTTAGAAACATTTCTAACCTGGTCACAAAGAAAAGGGTGTCTAAGTTTGGAACCCACATGCTGGTACATGGGTTGTGCACTACTCATATAATATCAAATATCAAATCTAAAACCTTTAAAGCATAACAGAGAGTACCAGTAGGGTTTACTCAGCCTGCCTTTTTACTAAAGTTACAGCCTGCAGCTTTCCTGTTCCCTATAAATTCCTGCATCTGCGGTACTGTTTGCAATCCTGCTTTCCTGTGCTGCTAATTGGCAAGCTTGTTTAGTAATCTCTTGTGCTGCAAAGTCTGTAAATGTAAAAGAGGTTCTCCAGTAGCTGAAACAAAGCCTTTACTATTCCATTGTCTTAAGTGTTTATTAATAAATGAAAATATATATATATATATAATGTGAAGCAGTGAAAACTGTCAGGTGAACTAGAGCACCATTCATGAATTCTGCTCCCTATGCAGACATTTCTGATGGTAGTGAGAACTATTTACATCTAAGCAGCAGCAGCAGCAGATCCTGGGTTTGATTATGTACAGGACTCATCAGTAAATCAAAAATCTCTGCCTATTAGGGGTTAAAACAATTAAAATCCCTGGTACATGTGCTTGCAATTTACAGATAGCTGCTGCATATATCACAATCCTTAATTCATAATTTGAAAACCCAAATGTACCAGAGAAATAAGTTATGGGGGTTAAATTGTCATGCTGAGAAGCAGCCGCTGCCCATCCTTCAGACCCATAAATCAATCTTATAACTTAAATCAACAAGAACCAAACTAGGTGTTTTCAATACAAAATGCAATATATCTCCTATGCCTATTGTGAAGTCTTTTAAGTTTATTGTTTATAAACTCAATAGCTTATTTCCTGGCGTGTAGCCAGATGGACTCAGGACAAATGGGGATAGTATCCGCGTGCTAGCAGTTGGAGACGGATCTGACGTCAGCACAGGGGCGTGTATATATCCCCACAGGAAGCGCAGCTGTTCAGTAATTTCCGTCTCCAAAGCAGTTTGGAGTGCCTGCACGCTGGTTCAGCGTGCTTTCCGAGACTACTTTCATTTTTGTTTTCTTCTCTTCTAGATTCTACTTTACCTTTCTTCAACACCTTTTTGAGCCCCGCGCTCCTCAGGGGCCGTTCTGGCCGTGCCCCCCAGTTGAGCTTCCCGGGGTGACTGCCGTGGTCCCCCAGAGGTGAAAGTCCTCGGTCCCGCCGAGGCCCTCGCTCCCGGCGTGGACGAGGTAGCGGGTGCAGTGCCTCAACCGCGGCGGTGAAAGGTATCGGCCCTTTCCCCTCGCAGCCGGAGACCGCCTGTGATCCTGCCCGGCAGCGCTGAAGATTTGGTACGGCGTACGTCTCTTCACCCAGGTCTCCGCTATCTAGAGGACCGACGGCGTGGCAAGCCGTGGAGGACGCCATTTGTGGCCTGACTCAGGTATTCCGCGCCTGTAATGGGCGCGGCTTTCTTTCCTCCTTGTTCTTGCTTATTGGCTGCCACTGTGAGTATGTGCCGCATATTGCTGCTGTATGTCTATTGACTGCCATTATGTGTATATTGCTACCTGCTTAGTACTGTGTGCCTCTGGCCGTTGCTGGTGGTTGCCGCAGCCTGTTGCTATTGTGCGCCTATTCTGCTCGGCGCCTATTGCTGCCGCACACTGTTGCTATTGTGCGCCTATTCTGCTCGGCGCCTATTGCTGCCGCACACTGTTGCTATTGTGCGCCTGTTCTACTCAGCGCCTCTTGCGGCCACAGCCTGTTGCTATTGTGCGCCTATTATTTTCAGCGCCTATTGCTGCTGCATACCCTTGCTCTTGTGCGCCTGTTTTTACTCAGCGCCTCTTGCTGCCGCTTACTATTGCTATTGTGCGCTTGTTTTGCTCAGCGCCTATTTGCTGCCGCTTGCTCTTGCTATTGTGCGCTTGCTCTATTCAGCGCCTATTGCTGCTGCTTCCTATTGCTATTGTGCGCCTGTTCTATTCAGCCGATTGCTGCCGCATAAGTAGCGCACGCTTGCTATATTTTGCTAATGGATCAGCTCGCGGCCGCAGCGGCGCCGCCGCTTGCCCTAGACGTTTCAGCTCTAGGCCTCTGCTCTACATGCCACCTTCGTGCCACGCGCAGTACTGACCCCGACTCCCTATGTACCCAATGTGCGGCGGCTGGGGGACCCTCCGGCCAGGACCAATCTCAGCCGCAGTTTTTTGACAGTTCACCTGCGGCTACACCGGATTTGGGAGGCAGTCTCGACCGCTCAGGAATCCCGGGGGAGCTTGTACCCCGGCGTTTTGAGGCGGCTTCCATTTCCTAGGTGGATCTTTTTCAGGGAATTCATGCCTTTGTCCAGATGCAGACGACTTCGCGTCCAGGCCCTACGGTCCCTGCTGCGCCTGTTCTTCCGGCGGTTGCTGCGGTTCCTGCGGTGGCGGCGTCTACGGCGCATGCTGCGGCTGCCGCCATGATGGCAGCCCCTAGGGATCCTGTTCCTGGGCCCTCGCAGCCTTCTCGGGAGCGGGACCTCCCGCCACTGGACAGTCCCGATCAGTCGGACCAGGAGGTTTCGCCAGACGAGTCCGAACTCCTGGACGAAGGGGACCTCCCCCCGGGGATTGCGTCATATAGGATTATGCGGCGCTTTTTCCCTAAGGAGGACCTCTCAGACCTCGTGTCTCAGTGTCTGGCGGAGTTGGATATCACTGGTCCCAGTGCTTCGATTCCTTCTGCGCAGAACCCCCTGCTGGAAGGTCTTCGTCCTACAGCCCGCCATTTTCCTTTCTTGCAGGCGGCTCAGCAACTCATTGATTTGGAATGGGCAGCACCGGCGGCCTCATTTCAAGGGGGCCGGGCCCTGAAAGGCATGTGCCCATTGGCACCGGCTCTCCAGGACCTGCTGGCCTGCCCTCAGGTGGACGCCTTGATTAGCGCTGTGGTCAAGCGCACTACCATTCCTGTGGAAGGGGGTACGGCCCGCAGGGAGCCCCATGACAGGCGGATGGACGCCATTCTGAAGCAAAATTTTGAGGTGGCAGCTCTTTCTTTGAGGATTGCGGCCTGTTGCACAGTGGTCACTCGTGCCTGCTTGTCTCAGGTCCGGAACAACGCTCCGGCGGCTGACATGGATCCCGCTCTTTCCTTCCTCACCGATGCCACATCGGATTTGGTTCGAACCACGGCTAAGGGGATCTCGTCTTCCGTGGCCGCCAGGAGACACCTATGGATCCAGCCATGGTCCGCTGATGCACCTTCGAAGTCTCGCCTCACCAAATTGCCTTTTCAGGGCTCGTTTCTGTTTGGCAGTGACCTTGATAAGCTAGTCGCTACCTGGGGTGCCTCTCCTGTGCCTCGCCTACCAGAAGACCGGTCCAGGAGGGGACAGCGCTCCGTTCCACGGCCCTCCAGGGGCAGGAGTTCACAGCGATTTGTTCCATATAGAGGGCGCTATCAGACACCGCGTCCTCCGGCCAGGAATCAGTCCTTTCGGTCCAGGCTGCGCACACGGGGGACCCGGCCGGGCGTGGGTCCCGGTCGCATCCCACAATGAGAATTTGCCGATTCATCTGGGGGACGAAGCCATAGGGGGCAGGTTGACCCTCTTCTACCCCAGATGGGTCGAGATCACGTCGGACCAGTGGGTCCTCGCAGTTATCCGAGAGGGGTATTATCTGGACTTTCATCATCTTCCTCCGGACAAGTTTGTGGAGTCTTCATGTTCCCCGCTCAAGAAGGCAGCATTGGAGGCCACCCTGACGAGGCTCCTGACCTTGAACGCCATCCTCCCAGTGCCTGCCTGGGAAGTGAATTCTGGACACTATTCCATTTATTTCATAGTACCCAAGAAAGGGGGCACTTTTCGGCCTGTTCTGGACCTCAAATCCCTCAATCGGTACTTACGGGTACCGCGGTTTCGCATGGAAACTCTGCGCTCCGTCAAAGCCGCAGTCCAGCCCGGAGAGTTCCTCACGGCATTAGACCTGTCCGAAGCCTATCTTCATATTCCGATACATCCAGATCATCAGCGCTACCTACGCTTCAAGGTTCTGGACCGCCACTTCCAGTTTCGAGCTCTCCCCTTCGGGTTGGCCACCTCCCCGAGGACATTCACCAAGGTGATCGTAGTTGTGGCGGCGGCACTCAGGCGGGAAGGGATCTTGGTCCATCCCTACCTAGACGACTGGTTGATCAGGGCGAAATCCCGAGTGGAGAGCCTGCGGACAACCGACAGGGTGATCGCCCTTCTGGAAAGCTTGGGCTGGGTCATCAACCTCAGCAAGAGCTGCCTACAGCCTTCCCAGTCCATAGAATATCTGGGGGTACGGTTCAACACTCGGGCGGACACGGTCAGTCTTACGACCAAGAGACAGTTGAAACTTCGGCAGCGTATCCAGTATCTGTTGGGAACCAGTCGGCCATTAGCTTAGGATTATCTGCAGGTTCTGGGTCTCATGGCATCCACCCTGGACGTGGTGCCTTGGGCACGGGCCCATATGAGACCACTTCAGCATTCCCTGCTCTCTCGCTGGAGCCCCCATCACCGAGCCTATTCCATGCACCTCCCTCTACCGGTCCGTGTTCGGACCCGGCTGCGGTGGTGGTTGCGGTCCGACCACCTGAGCAGGGGGTCGAGGATGTCCGCGCCCACGTGGATCTTGCTCACCACGGATGCCAGCCTAAGCGGCTGGGGAGCACATTGCGAAGAACTCACTGCGCAAGGGCGCTGGAACAGGGAGGAGTCCACATGGAACATCAATCGCCTGGAAGCCCGGGCAGTCAGACTGGCCTGCCTTCGTTTCGCTCCACGGCTGCGGCACAGAGCTGTCGGAGTGATGTCCGACAACGCCACCACGGTGGCCTACATCAACCGTCAGGGTGGAACCAGAAGCCGACAGGTATCTCTAGAAATCGCCCCACTAATGGTTTGGGCAGAGGCGAATCTGCGGGACATCTCTGCCGTCCACATTGCCGGGAAGGACAATACCACAGCAGACTTCCTCAGCAGAGAAAGCCTGAATCCAGGCGAGTGGCAGCTGTCCCCCACAGCTTTCCAGATGATTGTCGATCACTGGGGGATTCCGGACATGGATTTCCTGGCAGACAAGTCCAATGCTCAGGTACCCAGCTACTTCAGCCGCAGACGCGACCCGTGCTCGCACGGCATCGATGCTCTGGTCCAGCCGTGGCCTCCGGGGACTCTCCTATATGCCTTTCCCCCGTGGCCTCTACTGGGTGCCCTCATCCACAGGATTCGGTCACACCAGGGCCTAGTTCTTCTGGTGGCCCCGGACTGGCCAAGAAGACCCTGGTACGCGGACCTCAGACGCCTACTGGCAGGGGAGCCTCTCCCCCTGCCTCCTCTCCGGGACCTTCTACGTCAAGGTCCCATTCTGCACGGGGATCCGGCTCAGTTCTCTCTTACGGTCTGGCCATTGAGAGGGCTCGATTGAAGAAAAAGGGTTACTCGGGGCCTGTGATTAATACATTCCTCCGGGCTCGCAAGTTTTCCACATCCCTCACCTACGTACGGATCTGGAGAATTTTTGAAGCATGGTGCGACTCTCTTGGCACCAGTCCACATGCCGCCACTATTCCTATTGTGTTGGATTTCCTGCAGGATGGGCTTCAGAAGGGTCTCTCCCTCAGCTCCATCAAGGTTCAGGTAGCGGCACTATCGTGCTATGGACCCAGGAGAGGTGGCAAGACCATCGCCAAGCACCCTGATGTTTCTCGTTTCCTGCAAGGCGTCAAGCATATTCGTCCGCCGCTAAAGTGGCCCGTACCCTTATGGAACCTTAATCTGGTTCTGGATTTCCTCGCGGGATCTACCTTCCGACCCCTTTGGGGCTTGTCTCTACGGTCTCTAACCCTGAAGTTGGTATTCCTGCTGGCCGTATGCTCCGCACGCCGCATCTCTGAACTACAAGCACTGTCCTGCCGTGATCCCTTTCTACGTATCACTTCGGAGTCTATCCATCTTCGGACGGTTCCCTCCTTTCTCCCTAAAGTGGTTTCACAATTTCATCTTAACCAAACCATATCCTTGCCTACCACGGTAGGTTTGAAGAAATCTGAAGAAGGCCGTTTATTACGTCATCTCGACATCGACAGATTGCTGCCCAGGTATCTGACAATGACTCAAGACCTGCGGAAGACAGACCATCTGTTCGTCCTACACAGCGGGAAGAAGCAAGGTGAAGCGGCCTCTCGGCCCACCATTGCCCGCTGGATTAAAGACGTTGTCAGAGCCGCCTACGTGGAGGCTGGGAAGGCTCCGCCTCTACAGGTTAAGGCTCATTCTACCAGAGCCCAAGCGGCGTCTTGGGCTGAAACCCGGATGCTGTCACCGGCGGACATCTGTAAAGCGGCGACATGGTCCTCCCTCCATACCTTTTCTCGGTTCTACCGTCTGGATGTCCAGGCCAGGGAGGACTCGGCTTTTGCGAGGGCGGTACTACATGGTCCTCAGGCAGCCTCCCGCCCAGGCGGGGTGTAAAGCTTTGGTACATCCCATTTGTCCTGAGTCCATCTGGCTACACGCCAGGAAATGTTGAGATTACTTACCTGGTAATCTTGTTTTCCTTAGTGTAGACAGATGGACTCAGCATCCCGCCCAGCTGCCTGTGTCCATGGGTTTTCACCGATTCCAGGTAAGCCTTTGACATTTGTTTTCCTAAGAGCGTACACTCTGCCAATGTCCACGCCTTCCGGTTGGGAAGGCTGGCGGTCTCCAGCCACTGTCAATCGGTCAGGGGAGGCCTGTTTTCACTTTTTTCTTTACTTTTCACTGAGCGTCAGTACACACATCCATAACAGCTTTTGCAAGGAAGATTACTGAACAGCTGCGCTTCCTGTGGGGATATATACACGCCCCCGTGCTGACGTCAGATCCGTCTCCAACTGCTAGCATGCGGATACTATCCCATTTGTCCTGAGTCCATCTGTCTACACTAAGGAAAACAAGATTACCAGGTAAGTAATCTTAACATTAACTTTTAACCACATGTTAGCCAGCCAGAGAAGGCTGATGAAACCAATCTTTCTGAAAGAATCTACTAAATTAAAGTGCTTGCTTTTCCCCACAATTTTAATTCCTTAGCAGTTTGCTTATATCTTTCAAAAGTAAAGTAAACCAGTTTTCCCCCACTGTCCTATTGTGCATATGAATGGCCTGGAGCTTTACCCTGCCAACCTAGTTAACTCTCCAGCTCCCAGTGTCATAACAATTGTAATGCATTATACTACAGCAGAAATCAGACATAAATAAAAACTAGATTGCAAGCTACACTTTCCCAACACTTTCTCATATATAGATTCCTCTAATAATCCTTCAGCCTCACCAGCAGGGCAAGGGCTTTAAACTATAGGCTAACTGGCACTGTTGTTAAATTTCCTTGTATAGTTTTTTCCAGTACACATTTATTAACAAATATACAGATAAATAATTCGCAATCACTTTTAATAAGTTTTCCTTAAGTAAAAAATAGTCTACAATGGGCGTCCCCGATGTAGATCAAAAAGAAATAGTGCATTTGACCAAAAAGAAATCTTTCAAACCAATCTACCATAGCAGAGATTTGAAGTTTAGTTAATAGGCAACAACACTTGCATAACTCTTTTCCTAATGGATATATAAGCAGGTCTCAAAAATACCCTGCATCATAATAGACACCGTTTCCCTGTATGCAGGAGTTGTAGCTAATGCAGAGATTAAACAAACCACCCAATAGAAAAAAAAACCTCTAGATTGTTACAGCACTCTGTGAAAATGAATTGTAAGGGACCCTTGGTTCTGGTATTTCTTTGCTGGGTAAATCTCCCCTTTTTAATTTTTTTTCAAGTAGCAATCCTTTGTCGGATTACAGACACTCTCCTCTTGAATCACAAATACTCCATGTATGCAAGCGTTCCCAAGAAATCAAGATTCTCTTTTGCTATCCCTGTTTTTCACACTTTTTTTTTGTTGGTTTTTTTTTTTATCATAAGCAGGTGTGCACTTCCCATACTTATCCCAGGGAATTCGTCTCCCTGTATCCCAGTCCTAGACTTTCCCAGAGAATTTGTCTTCCTGATTTTGGTCTTCCTAGACTGGCCCAGCCTATTTACCTTAGGCTGTATATCCAGGGATTTCACCTCCCTGTATTTCACCGGGCCCGGTATTTTTATGCAGAAGCCTAGTGCCCTGATTGTTAGCTGCTGGCTTTACTGCCCTGCACCCTGTCATGTAAGCAGCAGGTTTTTGTTTTTTTTTCTTAAGTTGCCGGCATTACTGGAGCCTTGTGCCCTATCCGTTAAGCAGCAGGCTGCACTGCCTTGCGCCCTGTCTATTTAAGCTGCAAGGTATTTCTAAAGCCATGTGCCCTGTTGTATAAGCTACTACTGGCTTTATCAGGTACCTTGGTAATGCTGAACACTTTGATATTCATAGGAATACATAAGTCTCTTAACAGTGCAAAAACAATGAGTAAGCACATTTCCTTTAAAGGTCTCCATGTGAGTGCAATACAAATGGGACCGCACAAAAACAAAGAGAGAAAAAATTAGAAATACCTTCAGGGATCCTGTGTCCTGTATTCTGTTCGAATCAAGAGAGGGAATGGTGCATGTCCTGGCCCAGGTCAGCAGCCCAGCTGTCCTGCGTCAGGCCAGGCCAGCATTCCCTTCTTTGATTCCCGGCCAATGCACCATCTGCGGTAAAAAAGTTTATCACAGGGCACCAGGAAAGACAGACAGTGTATTTCTCATGAACAAAAGCCTTTATTTCTTATGCGCATAAGGAAGTCAGCTCATAAGCCTAAGAGCCTGACTTAATTTGTGATTGAATTGGCCATTCTTAAATACAGTTTTGGCTAGTAATTAAAACAACACTCCTTTGATTTAAAGTTACAAGGTGAAAGGAAACATTTGCTTACTTCTAACATTCCACAGAGCCCTGGGAAACTAATCAACCTTGAAGATCTACATTTTATGATTCTTTTCCTGGGGAACTATGACTACAAAGCGATACATTATTTCTTCTATTTATCTAAGGAGAGATAGTTTGAAAGAAGCCCTCAATTTACAAGCAAGCAGTGCCCCCTGGACCCCTTTTGGTGAATTTCCACTATACAGATGGCCCTAATAAATTTTATTATCACATATGCCTCCCTTTCAGCAGTGGAGACAGAGAAAGTTTTACTGACACTGCTACTTAACCACACGTGCCACCTGCAGTCCCTCAGTATTTCTCTGTCTCCAGCAGATGGTAGATGGGGGCAAACCTGCAACTCTGCGACTGAGACAATTTTTATTTTCCTTTTGAGCCTTCCGTCCGGGGGTTTATTAATTTTTCTGAATCCTGAGGGGTTCTCCCTGTCCAGTTAAGGCAGGCGGGCCGGGGGTTGGTGACCCTTGTGTGTGCCCGACCCGTGTGCTGGTGGGGTGTAAATCTGGTGGTCCAGATCCCTCCCCTTCACGAGGCCGTTTGGTCAGCTGCAGGCTCTAAGTATAGGATTTTGTCAGAGACAGCTTATATATTTTTGATTGGTTTTAGGCACCGTTTCAGTTTTAAAACTTTTCATTAAAGTTGAAAAAAAAACCCCGGTTTTCAGCTTAGCCTGACCGCTGAGGTCCGTGGTTGCGGCAGTTCACAAAGGGGAGTTTCTAGCATCCCTGGATTTGTCAAAGGCCTATCTCTACATCCCCATTCTTCAAGCCTTGCAGCGCTTTCTACAATTCATGATACTCTTTCAGCATTTTCAGTTTCAGGCCCTTTCGGATTAGCCACAGCGCCACGCACCTTCACCAAGGTGATGGTGGTGGTAGCGGCGGCACTCCGGAAGGAGGGGATTCTGGTACATCCGCATCTGGATGACTGGCTTATCAGGGCGAAGTCAGCAGAATTTTGTTGCCAGTCGGTTCAAAAGGTACTCGAATTGCTACGTCGCTCGGTTGGGTTGTAAATGTAGCAAAGAGTCGTCTGTCACCGATGCAGTCCTTGGAGTATCTGGGGGTTCATTTTGACACTTTTCGGCAAGGGGTACCTTTCAGAGGAGCACATTCTGAAGCTGCAGGAGCAAGTTCGGCGGTTGCAGTTAAGCGTGCGCAAGGTATGGGATTGCTTGCAGGTTCTGAGCTCAATGGCCTCGACACTGGAGTTAGTGCCGTGGGCCTTTTCTCACATGAGACCACTACAGAGAGCGTGTTGTCTCGGAGGAAATTCAGCTTCCGCTACCACTCGAGGGCATCGCTCAGAAGAGCCTTTCCTGGTGACTTCTAACTTCCAATCTGGTCTGGGGTGTGCACCTAGAAGTCCCGGATTGGGTGGTAGTTACTACCGATGACAGTCTCTTTGGTTGGGGAGCAGTATGTCAGCATCAGTCAGCTCAGGGTGGCTGGTCCAGGAAAGAGTCTGTGTGGTCTATCAACCAGCTAGAGACCAGAGCGGTCCGCTTAGCCTTGCAGGAATTTCTACCATTGGTGAGAAGTCAGTCAGTGAGGGTTCTCTCCAACAATGCAATGACGATGGCTTATATCAATCGTCAGGGCGGAACCAAGAGTCAAGGAGTATCCCGGGATGCACAGGAGTTGATTCATTGAGCAGAGCAACACCTGGAGAGCATAGCGGCAGCCCACATTGCCAAGGTTGAAAACGTTCAGGCAGATTTCTTGAGTCGGACGGTATTAGATCCGGGCGAGTGGGAGTTGTAGGAGTCAGTGATGCAGCTCATTCGAGCACGGTGGGGCTCCTCCCATGTAGACCTGATGGTGACTTTTCAGAATGCCAAAGCACCTTGTTTTTTCAGTCAGAGACGAGAGCATGTGACCAAGGGAGTCGATGCACTGGTATTTCCTTGGCCGAGAGGAGTGCCGCTATGTCTTCCCCCTGGCCGCTCGTGGGAAAGGTATTGCGTCGCACAGAAAAGCATCAGGGAGATGTGATCTTGGTGGCGCCGGAGTGGCCATGCTGTCCGTGGTTTGCAGATCTGATCAATTTTCTGTAGACGGTTCAATTCGATTGGGTCATCTGAAGGGTCTTCTCCGGCAGGGACCCATATTTTCCGACCAGGCTGTTCGCGTTTTTCTAGTGACGGTTAAGACGTAGAGGCAGTTATTATTTGTAACAACAAGCCAGGAGAAAGTTTACTAATCTTTCCTATGTACGGGTTTGGAAGGTTTTCAGTCCTGGTGTACCACTAATGAAGTTCGCCCTCTAAGGTCGTCAGTCTCTGACATTTTAACCTTCCTACAGGATGGTTTTGCCAAAGGCTTGTCTCTTAGCTCACTTAAAGTGCAAGTAGCAGCCTTAGGTTGCCTTCGTGGCAACCTAGGGCTGCTGCTTGCACATCCAGATGTCCTTTGCTTTCTTTGTGGGGGTGAAGAATTTGCGCCCTCCACTTCAACAAGTTTGTCCATTCTGGAATCTTAATCTTGTCCTCAGGGGTTTACGTGAGGCTACTTTTGAACCGCTCTGGAGAGCAACGTTGAAAGACTTAACTCTTAAGGTTGTTTTTCTGGTGGCTATATGTTCCACTGGGGACGATCAGGGGGACGGGGGTGGGGACAGACGTCACTAGGTAGAGGCAGGCAAATTGTTTCTACGTGAGAATCAGAACCAGGCTGGCGTACACCAGCCCCTTCCTAAGTCATTAAAAAGGGATGGGGAGGGGGGGGGGGGCTAGGAGAGCACAGCCTAACAGGGCCTTTCTATTATGTTTTTTTTTTTTTGGGGGGGGGGGTTGCCTTACGTGTACCTTATCTTCTGGAGTAAGGAGAAGTCTTCTTAGCTGAGTATCTTTTCAAGATATGTGGTTAAGTAGCTCATTAACCACACATGGCTGGATAACTTTAGACTTCTTCAGAAGCAGGTCAAAAGTTACACCTGCTATCCTAGCCAGTTACACCTGATTTTCGGCTAGGGTTACTGGATATTTTAGCCCCTCCTTGAAATGCCCCCAAAACACCCTTTTATCTGGCTGTAATTTAGCCGGATAAGTGGCTGAATATTCTATATTTTCCATTTAGACGGATAATTTTGAGTTGGTGCCAGCCTGGTCCAGTCCTGCTGCCCTAAAAATTGTGCAACCCAAGGCAGCTATCTAGTGCTTCCACCAGTCCATCTTGGCAGCTTGTGAGTCCAAGTCCTGAAAATCTGCAGCCTAAAAATTGCTCTCCCTTGGCAGCTCTAATTGAGGAAAGTGGAGAAATGAGATGAGCAGTAGGGGCCACTGATGGGGAGGAGGCAGGAATAAATAGTGGCTGCAGGGGAAGGGGGCAATTAAATGTCATGCTGCTATTTTATTTAAAACGCACAAAATGGTGATGCATTTTATTGGGTTATTATGTTAGGTTAATGCATTTTTTCAAATCTGTATTTTTCGTCTTGACTTTCAAGATGCCTCCAGTTGTAGTTTGTTCCAATACATGTTGCATTGCTTCTACAACGTGATACTTTCTAATTTCTATATGTATATTTTCTATGGCATAAGTACACCTACTAGAGATTGAAGGGAGAGGAAAAGAGGGGCTCCCTTCCCACTCATTTGCAAATATACACCTGCAGTAGCCCATACACTGATGCTAGTTTGGGCTATTTCACAGCCAGCGGGCCACATTTTCTCCCCGTTGTGCAGGAAAAAAAACATTTTGTGCGAGCTGGATTAGTTTTTAACTGGGCGGCGGAGTGCTGGCGGCCCTCTTTGTTGCTGGAACTTTTTTTTTTTTTTTTGCTGCAGTGCAGGTGGCAGCAGCCCAGCCAGCAGTCGCAGGGTGATGACTCACCGGCAGCAGCAGGCCCAGCCAGCAGTCTCGGGGTGATGACTCACCGGCGGCGGCAGCAGCAGCCAATCGGCGGTGGCAAGAGCTTTAGGTCAGCGGGGAGGGGTCGTCGGCTGCGGCCCGGAGAAGGCGGAAGCGGAAGGCGCATGCGCCGAGGGCGAGCTCTTTCACGCCCTCCCTGCGGTGTAACAAAGCAAATTTACTTCAGGAGACAGCGGCGACCCGATCGAGCTCAGCCCCGCAGGGTAAGCGGTGCCTTTCCGGCCTCTTCTTTTCCCGGTATTTCTCTCACATTTTCCTAGCGAGCAGCAGCGGCAGAGCTGAGTATAAGGAACCCCAGGCCCCGGGGGCAGGCTCTGCTCAGGAAACAGGATGGAAATCAAAACGGGGTCATGGTTTTTTTTTGAATAGGAATGGCAGCGTCCTCCCTGCCCTGCATTCAGCCCATCCTTGTGAGCTGCTCCGATTGCCGCCTTTCAGCTTTCCACCAGATTTGAGCATCAAAAAGTTGGGATTCATAGGGTTAAAATTTTTACAAAGAAAAAATCCTTACAAGACCCAGGTGGCTTAAATAAGGAGCAGCGAGAGGGGCTAAGCACCGCTCCGTCCACGAGCGACTCCTCTCAAAAGTTCCCAATTTTACTTACATACAAAACCCCGAGATTTGTTCTTCGCGCTTTCTGTAACTTTATTTTACTGCTTTTTTTTTTTTTTTTTGTAACATTTATTTATTCTTTCATTTGATGATCTGCAGTTTCCTAAAGGGAGGCTCCAAGCAGATTACGTAAAGTAAAAAAGGCACTGAGTAGCTAAGAATGAAAACGCACGGGCGGGTGACGAGGCAATGTAAACTCTACTGGCAAGCAGGTGTAGTGGAGAAAGAGAGTCAGAAGGGGATGCTGGACAGGCAGGGGGGGGGGGAAGAGATGGTAGCCAGCAATAGTGGTAAGGGTGCCGATGCTCAGCTTTGAAAAGAGCATTCCAGTTTTCCAGCCAGTTGTTATGTCAGGAGGAGTGGCCAACTGCCCAGGGTTTCAGGCCCAGGAATACTGATGTGCCTCCTAAGGGCCTGGATGCCAGTGCCATATGCCTGGGGTGTAGTGGCACAAATGTTTCCTCTTTGTCCTGTCAAGACCAGTGCTGCTCGTGGGATTCACCCTCCTTTCAGCAGATAGGGGCAGTGTGGAGCTTCTTTTTCTGACGTCAGCTGTCTATAAGCTGATGCAGCACATGTGAGGACAGCCTGAAAAGAGTGCATCTGGTCCAGCTTGATAGTGGCGCCAGGGCAACAGCTTTCCTTAAGGTTGATTTCCTTGGAAAGCCAGGGCAGGGGTGGGACATCCTGTGGGATGTCAACCTCTGTATGTCTGATCTTTCCTCCCCCAGGGCAAGCAGGTGTTTTGGTCTCCTGGTTTCCTGTAGAACACAGAAAACAGAGGGAAAAAAGGAAGTGGAGCAGACTCGGCCTGAATTACCCCTCAAGCCCAGGATAAGAGCTATAGATAGGGATACGAAGTTTTGCCACAACTGCAATGGGACCAGAGAAGGCCCACTAAAGGAGTAACGCGGGGCCAATGGCAGTGACTAATGCGTGGCATCGACCTCATCCTTTCTGGCGCCACTGGAGCCAGCTTCAGGACACACCAGGCACTCTTCCACGGCATCAGAAGTAGGTGCAAGCTCTGTGAGACAGTGGCCACAGTCGTCCTTGCTGTAGGAAGAAACGATGGAGTTCTCCACAGAGTTCATAATGCAGTGCATCAGGCACATTGCCAAATGTGTGACAGGAAAGTGGAAGCAGGTTGAACCTTCGAGAGAAAAACGCAGGCCCCAGGCGGCACGGGAAGAAGGCAGGTTCAGCATGGAAGGACTTGCAGGGGAGGAAGGATTCCTCCCAGGAGGAGCCGATGTGGGGAAGTGAAAGATTCAGCGGCGAGCCTATTTAGGCCAGAGGAATTAGGGACACTGATCACAAAAGTGTCATAGGTGCTGAGCCTAAAGGAAGAAGCCAAGGATGAAAAAGAATCCCCTACTTACGGGGATTAAGAAGCCAACTAAGGCCTTCCCAATTCATTCAGCAGTACAGGATGTGTTTGCAGAATGGAAGGTCCTGGAATCAAGACTCAGGAGCCGAAGAACTATGCAGAAGCTATCTGATAAGAGCAACAGGCTACGGAGACATTATTGTACCTAACCTTTTTTTTTTTTTTTTTTTTTTTTTTTTTACTATTTAGTTCTGGTACTGTTTCAATGTTTGTCCTTTTACTATGTGTTAAATTAGTTCGGATACTGTTTTTGCAAAGTTCTAGAACCTGCCCCATTCTAATTTTATTATAATCCACTTTGAGTTCCGTCTGGGGGAAAGAAAGCGGAAGAGCAAATGTTATGAAAAAGCCACATCTACTCTTGGTATTTATATAGTAGTTATCTCAGCGGTGGCCAAAAAGACCACAATTCAGGTGGAAGGAGAAGTGGCCCTGAAGGTCCTTCAGGATAGAAAGGTGGAGACACTGTTAAAGAAGGCCTTTGAGCTATCGGCACTAGCCTTACAGGCCGCAATCTGTGGGGGATATGTGACCAGGGTACTAGTAATCTGGGCCCAGCAAGACCTGCAGGAATCGGAGGGTGCAGGTCCCAAAAGAATGGAGTGGATGCAGGGCTTTTGGAGTCTGCAGCAGCATTTGTGGCAGATGCCATGTATGATCTTGTATACCTTATCAAGGCATAAGCGAGAAGGGTCTCATCTACAAGAGCCCTTGGGAAAAAAGATACAAATGGGGACACCGTGTAGAACAGGTGCCGGTATGGCCCAGACTCTGACATTCTGCTGGCGGTAGTGTCTCCCAGAAGGCCCCCAAGGGAACCCTCCCTTAGACCACAGGGAACCCTGGCCTCCAAGGCAATGACACACATCTCGCAAATACTGACACAGTTTTTGTCATCGCTGGAACAATGTCAGCAGGGAGAGCACTTTCCCCCGCAGGGCTCCACTTTCACCTGCCGGTGTTAAGCCCCCCCTCGAGATGCACTGCAAGAAGCTTCCGCATATGAATCTTCTTCTACATCTTCTGGCTCTTCGGGTTACCCCTCCGATCCCCTGGAGGAACAGCCTCGACCCATCTCCCCACCAGAAGAAGACCTCTCTTACTCCAAGTTTGTGGAGAAGGTGGGGAGTGTCCTCAGCGTAGAAACCAGGAAGGTGCCAGACCCTTTGGCAGAGGTCCTGGGGATACTTAAGATTTTCAAGACACCGGCAAAGCCAACTGTGTTGCCCTCGCATGTGGTCCTGGATGAGTTGATGACCAGAGCATGGCAGCTCCCTTGTCAGGATCAGCGACATCCCACAAAACAGACCTGAAGTTCAGGATGCACGCATCACCCTTTTATAGTGCGGTCCAGCTCCCCCATGCTTCCATTGTGGTAGTCAGCCATGAAGAAGGTGAAGAAATCTCGGCTGCACTCTAATACCCCTCCAGGGAAGGGACAGCAAGTATTTGGATAGTTTCGGGAGACGCACTTTCCAGGCTGTGATGTTGAATGCCAAGATTCAGCAGCACCAGTTTTACATCACCCAATACTTGTATGAGTGCCTCCAATCCCTGAAGCCTGTGGTGAGGAGTGCAGACCGGGGTGGCAACCCGCTGGTTCAGCTACATGCGATGGAGGCAGGCCAGTGCCATCTGCTCCGCACCATGTACGAGGCATTCGATACCTCAGCCAGAATGGGGTACGGGCGAGTGCTATTAGGGAGGATGTTCATGAGAAGCTCGCTGACCTCCCCTGCCTCCTGGACAATCTCTTTGGGGACAAGTTGCGGGAGAAAATGGCCCAACTAAAGGACCAGAATATCACGGTGCAGTCCTTGAATTCTCTGGGGGAAGTCATCCGGAAGGATATATTATTCTGCCCTCCTTAGGACACACACTGAATCGCGCATGAGCAGACCTTATCCCTTCTTTCGCCCTCAGTCGTACCAGCTATCCAGGGAGCCACAGCAAACACAGGGCCGCGATTGACAACTCAACCTGCGTGGGCCTGAGGACTCAAATAGCTCCAAGACCCAGCAGGGGTTTTAGGAGCACCCAAACCATTTCCACCACTAATGGTGGGAGGAAGACTCTCCTATTTTTACCAGCACTGGGAGGAAATGGATACCATCAAGCAGAAGATCTCCAAACTGCTTTATCCATCTCCTGGCAGGGTCAGGGATCTTATTCCCCATACTTTCTCATTTTTAAGAAATTGGGAGGATTTTACCTCATTGTGGACTGGCAGATGCTCAACAGATTCTCTGCAGGGGAAAACTCAAAATGACTTCCATCAAGTACATCCTACCCCTCTTACAGCCCAACGACTGGAGGAGTGGGCTACATCCAGTGGAGGCGTATGCCCATATTTTTATCCACTGTACCTGTGGACACCATTTCCAACACAAGGTACTCCCATTTGGACTGGTGTTGTTCCTGGGAGTCTTCACCAAGTGCCTAGCAGTGTTTGTGACCCATCTCAGGAAACAGGGAGTACAACTATTTCCTTGTCATGTGGGCTGGCTGCTGGTTGCCCTGAACCCATCTCCCCTGTCATGACTGACAAAGGCCAAGAACATGGAAAGGGATGTACAGTGGATGTGCCCTATGCTGATTGCAAACGCCTCGAGTAACCCAAGAGCAGTCAGATTCAGTAGCCCACAGGAAACAGCAGGACAATGCCTGCGACCAGTTTTGACTACCTCAGCAAGAACCGCCTAGCACAGGACATGTCCCTCATCCCGTGGATGGAAGGACTGCTATGCACCTTTCTTCCCATCCCACTCAGGTCAAGGTCCGTCCAGAACCGCATTGCGGACAGAGTGGGTCTCATTCTCACAGCTCCGATGTGGCCCAGGCAACCATGGTACACCTACCTAGCCCATTTATCCAGCGGACAGCCAGTACCCTTGGATACGCCCAGAACCTGCTGCTAGGGGATGGAGGATCCTTGTGCTTCCACGTCCGTCTGACAGCGTGGAGATTGAGAGGACAGTATTAACATGCTTAAACCTACCGCTTCCAATTTCCACTAGGAAAAACTACCAAGCCAAGTGGATCAGATACTCGAAGTGATGCAGAGAACATGGAGTAGACCTTCTCCTACCCTCCTGAGCATCTGCTGGAATACCTTCACTCCCTATACCAGGCAGGACTGGCAACGGCATCTGTCAGAGTGCACGTTGGCGCTATCACTGCTTATGACCTCCCTCATGGCTCCCCAGTCTCATGCCATCTGCTCGTCTCTAGATTCATGAAGGGCATTCTTCGGCTGTGCCCATTGGTTCAAAAGCCACCAGTTCCTATGGACAGCAGTCACATAAAGTATCTCTCCTGGAAAGTCCTCTTTCTAGTTGCTCTTACCTCTCAGCAAGAAGGATCCACTATTCACCATACCTGGAGTTCCATCACAAATAACATTAAGAACTCATCCATCCTTTCTTCCCAAGATGGTGTCAGCATTTCACCTCAAACAGATAATCATCTTACCGACCTTCTTCCTGAAGCCACACAAATCCAAAGCGGAAAGATGGCTTCACACATTGGATTGCATAGGTGCCTTAGCATACTACAAGTGGTGCACACATTCGGAGTCCAGGGCCTCCCAACTCTTTGTCTCCTTCAACCCGAATGCCCCCGGACTCCCCATCTCCAAGATGGGGAGTCTTGGATCTCCCAATGCATCCTGTTCTGTTACGACAGAAGAGCAAAAAACCTGTCTACCTCTCCAAAGGTCCACCAAGTCAGAGCAATGGCGGCCTCCATCACCCACCTAAGAGAAGTGCCTATCTAGGACATATGTAAAGCCGCCACATGGATGTCACTGCATACTTTCACTTCACACCATTGTCTCAACTAGCAGGCGGTGGCAGACGTGGTCTTGGACTGAGCTATCCTTCTGGCAGGAACAACTAAAGAGACTGTCCGCAACACAGTACCAGATTGAGCACATCTACTGCAAGAACCGGAATGGACTGTGCACCACTTCCAGAAACCATGCGGCGGCTCAGCCTTCCAGCTGGGGACTCTCAGGCAGTATGGTTATCTGCGGGGGAAAAAAGCAAGTTTGCTTACCGTAAACAGTGTGTTCCGTAGATAGCGGGGTGAATTAGCCATGCTAACCCGCCCGCCACCTCGGGCAGTCTCCTAACTGTATAGTACAAGCTTGGATAACAGATTGAGGCAGGCTGGGAGCCACATGGTAGAGGTCACACGCAGGCACACAAAGCTTCTGTGTACTTTGAGGAGCTCTGCCACCTAGAGGACTGGAGGACGTTCCCAGGTAGTAAGGCTAAGTCACCCTGCTATCCACGGAAAACACTGTTTACGGTAAGCAAACTTGCTTTTACAGAAATAAAAGCAGGTGCTCCTAGCCAAAAGTGAAGTGGGACTGCATGAATCCCTGGAGAGTCAAAGTAATAGCTGTGAGCCTGCAACAAACAAGGCTGAGTTGAGAGGGGTGGGGGGCTCAGAAAAACTCAGCTTCAAACAGGCTGCAGTGACAGTGCTTCCTACAGACTGAGACACATGTTCTTCCCCTCTCTCTCCCATCTGTGGCTGCACCAGCTGCCTAAAGAAAAGAGCACCAGGCTACCACTACTACACTTAATCTGATTGGCCCCTGGACTGTGATAGACCAAGAATCGCTTGACTGGGTTTTACCGTGACCAGTTAACACAGCACAATTGGCTGGGTAAGAAAACTGCCTGGTTAAAAAAAAAAAAAAAGGGCAGTTTGCCACCCTATGTGAGGGCAAAGCAGCTAGGATAGTGACCACAGGGGGAATACAGAAGATGGATAATAAGGAAAGAGAGAATGCTGGTGAAGGGGGGAAAGAGTGGAGGCAGAGGCAAATATAGAAAGGAGAGGTGAGGCAGAGATCAGATGCTGAGGAAGATGGAAGGGGAAAGATACAGGAAATCTTAAACTCTAACTCCCTGTATTTATTTTATTTATTTATTTATTTAAGGCTTTTATATACCGACTTTCTTGATACAAATCAAATCAACTCGGTTTACATTGAACTAAGCAGAAATTATAACCAAACAATCAACAAGTGACAATTTAAAGGAGCGTAAAGTTACATTATAACAAGGGTGCCTTAACTGGGAGAAGGAAAAAAAAAGAGGGGGGAACAAAGATAAATAGGCCATGTTGCTCTTCACCAGGGCAGTGCTTCTCAATCCAGTCCTTGGGGCACACCCAGCCAGTCAGGTTTCAGGATATCCGCAATGAATATGCATAAGAGAGGACTGCATGCCCCATGTATATCTGACTATCTGGGTATGACCCATGGATTGGGTTTGAGAAGCAGAGTTTGGTTTGGTGGAGGAGGAAGCAAGATGAGGGAATTAAGGTATCAGCAGCAGATGGAGAGAGTAGGAAGGAGGGAATGGATGGAGGAGCAGAAGATAAAATGATGGAGAGGCGGGGAAGATGAAGAGATGGAGCAATGGGAAGGAAAAGTTGGGGAAGGGTGACGGAGATGAGGGATGGAGAGAGGTCAGGATGAGAGGGAGAGAAGAGCTGAGGGTGGGAACAGGTGACGGAGGAGGGTTGAAGGAGAGAGGGGAATGAGCAGGAGGAGAACAGTGTGAGAAGGGAAGAATGTGTGGAAGGGGAAGAGTAAGGTGTGTGAGAAGGGAAGGATGTGTGGAAGGGGAAGAGTAAGGTGTGTGAGAAGGGAAGGATGTGTGGAAGGGGAAGAGTAAGGTGTGTGAGAAGGGAAGAATGTGGAAGGGGAAGAGTAAGGTGTGTGAGAAGGGAAGAATGTGGAAGGGGAAGAGAGTAAGGTGTGTGGAAGGAGAAGAGAGTAAGGTGTGTGAGAAGGGAAGGATGTGTG